>NC_139354.1:67157525-67255025 GCF_055883805.1 Amblyomma maculatum
CAAGGAAGCAGATAAGCAATATCTGCTTACTTTGATGTGACTTAAAATTATGAGGAAACAGTGGAATTTTGTAGCATACTATTAGGAACTTACTGATGAAAACGGCGTAGCAGTGCGATGAATAGTGAAACATTGCGTCTATATAAAGTTGATCCTGCTCTCACCACGAGTAGTTAGTAGTTAGGACTGCCATGCTAAACCAATGGGTTACGTTTCTCAAAAAGAATAGACAAAATAAAAGGTTCCCAGGGATCACCTGCGGACATGATAAATAGTATACGCACCCTTTTGATATGCAAAAAAAAAAAGAAAATTGCGTTCTCCAACAATTTCATGCTGAAAACAAAACGTATTAGTCCACATTTTATGTGTATGCTCTCTTTATAAGGGTGCAGTTTTTTTTCTGATCAGTCACGTAAACTACTCTCTCCAGAGCGGGTGCCATATTGAGATGGGTGCTAATTTAAACAACGGCCTCGCTAAACGAAATGCGAACATAACTGTGGATTCGACGACTCTTGGCACGGCCGGGCTTCTTAGGTTCCATTTGATTTCTAAGAGGAGAACGTAAACGCTGATCATTATTGATATCTCATGTCTTCACATGCTTCGTTTCTCCCTATGCGATGAGCCCGTCAGCACATTTCAGTAGTAAAAACCTGTGTGTGATAATTGAAACTATGAGCGCGAATCAAGCTTGTGCGAACTAAGTTATCACGGAATCCAGCTCGTTACCAGTGCGAGTCGAGTCCAAATTGCAGATAGCCAGACTTTCGATTCCTTTCTTCGATCGTGTGAATTATTTACGAACTAACTGAACGCGCATTTATAGCCACGTCTGGAAAGGAATGAATATTCTAAGCAAGTAACGAGCTCAGCATTGGGGTACCGCCCGTATTTAAATATGGATAGCTGCGAGTCCAGGCAGCAAACAAAGAGATAAAGATTGGAAACGATTGTGGAATGAAGTAGGAAAAAGAATTCTAATCTCGCAGTCCTTTTTCTAATTAGGAATAAGCCGACACGAAGACTCATCCTCTTGTGTCTTTTTTTTTTTTCCGAAATCTCCATTATTTTCCCGTTCGCCGTCGCGAAAAATTTGAGGAAACGCACGAAGGTGCAGCCGCACTTTTGAAGTTTTGATAAACTGCTCTCGCACACTCTCAAGTCTGGATGGGAAGTAATGGCGTCCGGAAGGAAAAGGAAGTTGGTTTCATTCCTCTTATTTACGATTTGGCTTGCCTCACTGTTCCTCAATGGAGGTAATTTTCTTCAGGTGCTCTCCTGGCGGTCGATTGCCTTTAATTAAGAGATCTCTAATTGTTATTTTCACTTCGTGTTTTTATTCTTACGTTTTCTTTCTTCTAGGTAGCTGTGGAGGGCCTTCTCACGTTTTCTTTCTTCTAGGTCGCTGTGGAGGGCTTTCTCGTGTTTCTCACCTGTCGATTGTGAAAACCGACAGGTGGAGCTTGGAACGAGAACAGCTTAGGGTGCCTCGATATGTCAGCGCCGCCGTTGAACAGCTTATAGTCGCACTGGGTGCTGCCTGGAACGAATGTGGCGTGGACAGAGCTCAATTTGGCGAACCTGCTTGTTCGTTAGTGTGCGCGGATAATCTGTCTGCTTATTAAAGATGAAAAAAAAAATGCAGTGGCTTAGGTCAGCTACGTTCGGTTATGCAAGCGGGAGCTTTGTCATGCTTGGTTATGCTGTGTTGTTATGCCAGGTTAGATCGATATAGATAACCTAGTCTACAGAGCGAAAGCTCGATTAAGCATGTTCAGACACTGGTTTCCTATTTTGTAACTCCTCCATGGCTGTCTGCAAACGTCAAGGAAACGCAGCCCATGCACTGATTCCAGCGTACTCCTCAATGGCTGTCTGCGAACATCAAGGACACCACAACTAGGTCTTGACGACATGAAGATGTCGAGGGCATATTGAAAGGGGGGCACCCAGGAGGCTAGTCAGATGGGCTGCGGGGGCGGTGGAGAAAAGGGTAGGCAGGGCTGTGGGGCATTGTGTCAGGTGATGTATATTTGCGGAGCTATGAACAGGTACCATAAAAGTTGCCAAGTGTGTGAAGAAGCAGAAGAAGCAGGTGTGCGAAGTAGTAGAGGAGTGAGGAGGAGCACAAAACATCTGTATTTATTTAGTCAACGGGGGGGGGGGGGGGGGGGGGGGGCTCAGTCAAGGGTCCAGTTGGTCGTGGCTGCAGTAACAGCGCGGCGAGCCAGCCATTGCTGGCGCTCCGGGCAGGGGCGTAGTAGAAGTAGAAGAAGAAGCGAAGCAGCAGCAAATGAAGAAGTGGGACGTCAGATTCTTACTACGTCGAGAAAACAGTTGATGGAAAGGCCATTGCAACAGCTTGGCCTTAGTTTAAGCAGCCCGACATTGTTATCATTTGGCGCCACGTACCATCCTTGGGCACAGTCACAGGTCTGTTTTTACCGCCATGCAAAATTTGTTACTGGACCCAAATCGTTTGCCTTGCTAAATATTTAAACATCACTTGTTCTACAATTGTAGTGTCAATCTGCCGTGAGTGTTACTTTTCATTTTATATTTCACTTATTTCCCGTTTTGTTTCCTTTCCTCTACCCCTCAAATCATTTTTTTTATGCAAGTGTACTTTAAAAAAAAATCTTTGCTACCCAATTCTTGGCCGATCCCCCTCTGTGGGTATGTGCCGTAAGTTATTTCGACAACAACAACAACAACAACAACAACAACAACAACAACAACAACAACAACAACAACAACAACAACAACAACAACAACAACAACAACAACAACAACAACAACAACAACAACAACAACAACAACGTCAGATTCTTGCACCGCACCCAAGGTCAAACACACAGAACTGATGACCTTGGCTCGAAAAGGCCAGCAAAGCTTTCGGGTAAAATAAAAATTAGGACGGTGTTTAAGCTTCGCCTTAATGTGAACGCGATGACGCCTTTGACGCCACCTTTTTATTCCGGGAATTCTTGGTATTCATGAACTGGCACACAGTTTGGCAGGGCGATAAGCGTTTTTAGAGGGTCTGGGTGAGTGAGGGAATAAACTTTATTCAATTAAGACAAAAACAAAGCTGGTTTTAGGGGAAAATAAGGCATAGTATTTTTCTCGATTCTCGGTGGACACCTACACCTGCACTTATAATTAACTGCACACATTCGGAAGTACATATGTTGTCGGTTCGATCCCCAATGGTAACAAACTATAGCCCCTAACTTGACTGGCATAGGGATACTAAATGATACGCGAAATGACATGTCACCATCCTAAACAATGAACGTAAAGTGGTTACGTCAAACTTTTTGTAGGAAATCACGTGAACAGTTTTTTCGAAAAGTATTTCTCTAAACTACGGGTACGGTGGCGGTGATGTCGGTTCGACTGAACGAGCTGTATGCGCTTCGCGTAAATAAAGAAAAATCAAACAGAGACAGCTGTCTTGAAACGCTACAGCCTGCCCCGTTACCCGCATCATGGCGTCGAAAATGCACGTGAATCGCTCATTTCTGGAAACCCCCGTGGTCGCTTATCAGAGTGACCGGGTGGAAGGGGAGATTGGGAGAGCACGACAGGTGCTCTGCTGCCCTGTCAAACGCGCATTTATAGGCGAGGTTAGCTTTGTCTGTGGCCGCTCACTTTGTCTTTGCTCTGGGCGCAACCCCTAAATTTCTCTCGGTAGAGGCCATGAGAATGGCAATTTAGAAAAACTTAAAACTGTAAGCTGAGAGTTATAATTAAAAAGTCAAAGCTGTAATAATATTTAACCAGGATGCTTGCTAAGAAGTTTTAGATGAATTCTGGCGCACATCAGCGCTTGCAGTGGTATGTAGAACAAACTCTTTTAACCGGAAAAATACATTTTTAAGAATTACTGTCATTATTCGGTGGAATACCCTGTATATCCTTACACTTTCAAGTAAAAAAAGAAAACGAATGCTCTGTTAAATTGAGTACAAAAATCTATCGAGCGCCATAGCTACGCGCAGGGGTACTATTTAAAAGAAGTCTAGCAGCAACTGCTGTAAATCAAGTGTTGTGAATGCGTTCGTCATAAGACTGAGCATGAACTCAGTCATCGTATACCGGCTTGAAAGTGAAATTTCTCCCTTTACACCGCGGCTTGTTTGGGTGGTTTTTAACGTTTGCCATCAGCACTGAATAGGCGCAAAGGCCGCGTAGAGCCGTTCCCAGTAAAGCTAAATGTCGAACCACGTGGCTATTGAGCTCCATTGAGCAATGCGATAATTCAAAAGCAGGGTGCTGGAAACGACTGGAATATATATAGTCAACGAGTGATTTCAGTATTGCGTACTTTTCATTCAGCTTATCGATTTCATTACTGGTAGGGTTATTAAATAGGATACGGCACCGGGACATACGAACATACCGACAGCACAATGAAATAGTAACCAATTGCGCATGTTGTATAAAGGTTACTGTGACTAGTTATATACTTCCCTCACATATCACCATAACATCATCCGTTATCCTGTTTTGTTCTACGCTGATTTGCTTCCACATCCCCCCCCCCCTCCCCCTATGTAATGCCCTATTGGGCCTTTAGGGTATTTCAGTTAAATAAATAAAGATTCATTAAAGGTAACCTAACAATGCATGCACTATTACGCATTTTAATATTAGTGGTTTTTAGCGTTAATAAATATTAGGGGCTGTTACTAACTCAGCGTTCGGTACTTTGGCGATTTATGATATTTGTGATGCAGTGAACGAACAGCACCCAGCACCTGTACGGAGTGCGCTTAGAAGGCTCTTCGCTGACGGTGACGTCACTACTCACGTGACATCAGGTGGACGCAATGCGGCCGTAGTTTCGCACTTGTCCGATGTTCAGTGATGGGGTTGTTATTCTCAGCCGGACGTCACCGGCTACGAGATGGTCGCGTAGTTATATCAGTCATGCTGCCCCTCAAGCCGCGAATAAGGCACCAGCAGCTTCGCTGCCACAGTTTCAAAATGTAGGAGAAAAATCAGTGCGGTAAGGCCGACTAAATCGACCATGGCTATCTTATCCAAAATTAGTTTGGTTTCTAGTTTCTGTGGTTTAACGTCCCAAAGCTACTCAGGCTATGGGAGACGCTGTGCAAAATTAGGTTGAGAGGAAGCAGCTACTTCCAATTGGTACCAAAACGTATATCGCGAGGCAGTAATGGGGATGGTAATAACACGAATTTCCTTTTGTGCATAACTTACTGTTCGCGATTTCTTTGCTTGGCTCCCTTCGCTGCCTCGTTGGAAGCTAGCAAAAGAGGCGATGAAGCTACGTTTCATGCTTATATTTGTTTCTTCAGGAGGTGCAGCAAAAATTACTGCAAAAGCTTTTCATTAGTATTCCTTGTTCGGCATGCAACCGAAGGCCTCTGATTCCACAGACATCAAAGACGCGCTCACAGAATGCTAATAAATACCGGGAATATTCCAATAAGGCATCAAAGACACGAAAGAGGGCCCAGTTAACTGTGAGTGGAATGTATGATTCTCTTTGTTCCAAGCTTACCTGCTTTGAACGTTCATTCATTTGAATTTTCACTTTTCTCGACATAAGGAAGGAGTTCTCGTTTTCTCGCTTGTTTATGTCTTTTTTCTTCGCCTTGGTACCCCCATATGCAGCTTCCTCGTTTGACAGGGCGCTTTTAAGAGATCACTTCTCCAAATTCTGCCGCCGGCTCCCGCGAATTACTTTTTTCAAGGTTCGAATTTATTCTGCCCGGGGATGCTTCCATTTGCGAGAAGTTGCTTCTACTCTGCTTCTATTCTCTCCGCTTCGTGCCTTGTCTTCGGTGGCCTCTGGTGGCAGAGACGATGCCTTATACTTGGACGCCTGTCCCCGGGAATTCATATTTTTGAGCCTAGCGAGCAGAGGATGAACGATTGGGCGGAGCTCGTGATTTATCTCCCCTGCGGGGGAACCTTTTTTTTTTTTCCCGATGAAACTCCGCGGCCTCGGGGCTTAAGCGACGGGCGAAAATAGAAGTTCCTGTTGCTACGTCTTCGCATGGGACGCCCCTTTGGATCGCCCTCTTTTCTCCCTTCGGTTTTTACCGTTCTGTTTGTTTCTTCATGCAGTGCATGTACTTTGCATTCTATATGGCTAAGCTCTTTTCGAATGGAGATGCGAGTGCGTGGATGCATGCAAACGAGTGATTCTGAGCATGCAAAATTCCTCAGTTTTTTTCTTCCGCTTTGCAACATTCCTTCGGATAGTAAATAAAACTGCAAATACCATTCATTTGAGAAGTGTTGGTTTTACTCGCAACGTTATAAACATGCTCTAATATGTTGAGTCTGACATCTCGAAGCGGCCCCTAGTCGATAAGGGACGCAGTAGTAGAAAGCCTACGATTAAATTATATTGCGCATTGTTCTTTAGCGCGTTCATACATCGCACAGCGTCCGGGTATTCGCATTTTGCTTACATAGTATGCCAACACCGTGAATGGAATTCGAACCCTCGTCATTGGTAGTGTTGTATAGAGCTATTGCGGCGACAGTCAGAACTCGATACCTTGCTTTCTTCGCTCTCGGTTGCTAATCGTAAAGGAAGAGATAAAAGAAAAGAATTTGCCTTCAGTAAGGCTTTCATACTAAAAAAAGAGTATGAGGCAATAACCTCACATTTTCTCACACAATCTCACTCAATTCACATAAGGAATCACAAACAAGCTGCATATAATTGCATAAGGTCTCATAGTTTCTTGTACATTATCATAAATTATGTGCGATATTTTATGGTAATGATGTGCACCATATGAGAGCCTATGCGATTAGATGAGATTTTATGAGGTTATTGCCCCGTAGAACTTTTCGTTTTTCAGTAGGGTGTGTGTTCAGGCAGGATCATTTGGCATGTATTTATTACTCGTATGCTCTTTTATAATGTAAAAGCTTAAAATAACAGTAAAAGGATAGATTGGACACCGACCCAAGAATTGCGTAGCTCCCATGCTAGTTACCCTGGAAAGAGAAGTTCACTTTGCGACTAAAACACATTAAGAAAACATTCTAGCAGTTCAACGCTGCTGAACCGAATGTGGAGCGAGAGCTTTGGCGGCGGGTGACCAAACTTGTTGCATTTTACGCAACCAGCGTTCCGTCGAACGCATCAAAGTTCACTGGCGTTCTATGCGTAACCCTCTTTCATTCCTGTTATAAACGTGCCTGAGTGGCATAGGGTATACCGTGCATTTAAATGTCATGGCAGTCTAATACTAATGTCACCCTCACACATGAAAGGAGAGGCCGGAATTGGCGCTCTTTTAGTTACCGACAAAATGAGTGTGAAATTCTCAAGGGTAGAAGAGTGCAGCTTTGTCTACAAAATTCAAAACATTTAAGTCTTTTTAGCCGTGATAATGTGAAAGCTTCGTCTTCCTAATAATCGCTGTGTTTCGCCTCTGTCTCTGGTTACCGCATCTCTGCCCCTTGCTGGTGATTTTGTCGCATCACCTCAGCGTCTTGTAGACGATTTTCTTTCGGAATGTCATTGGGCACGTTGAAGACTCGCATGACGAGCAAGATGTGTGGACGGTGCAACGCATATATTTCCTCTCACGCCAAGTAAAGATCTTTCCGCATGGCGTCCCTCGTCGCTGTCTGCGTACTTGTGGTGACGCCTGCCCGCTCAACGTGAATGTAATGACGTGTGAGTGCGAAGAGGACGGCACAGATACGCGCGTACAGTGTCTTTGGCGCGGAAACCGGATGACGTACGACCTTACACTTTCCCCCTCTACTACCTCGCATGCAGCTTCGACGCGCCGTACATCTCGCAATGCACATGCGCTCGCTGGCTTCGTACTTCTGCCTACGAACAGCTGGGGTTTGGCACCACAAATTGACGACGTCGCCAACTGCTGTTTGCATCAATGTGGCTACTCGCATTAAGATAACTAGAGGTATTGGCTTAGTTAAACAATCTGTGTATTCGGTTCCTATCTCACCCTCTCATCTCAAAGAAGCTGTTCTAGTTGCTAGCTCTTGCAAAATCATCCCTGTTTCATTTCGTCAGATCGCCTGCCGAGCAACTCGTGGTTGGCCATCTCACCCGCTAGCTATCGCAGGCCGATAGGTTAATCCGGGAAGTTTCGTTCATGATGTAAATGTCGACGTTGAGTTTTGAGGGCAATAAGGCCTTTCACACTGTCCAGTTAAAATGCACTACTTGGCAGACACTTTTAAATTTTGAGTTTTCGCCTGCGAGCCAAACACTCTAATATTAGGACGCTGCAACTAAGCTCTGTGTTTGGAGTGTGCACTCGTATATAATGCTTCCATTATTGTTTCATTTAATCGCGATCAGTAGTCGGCTTTTGTTGGATCATTTCTTGTTAGAAACTCTTGACCACCCCGTGGTCTTTCAGTAACACATAAAAAACTCTTAGATCATAAATGACAGGTTACTAGTAGTCCTCAAGAGCGAAGCAAGTTCTCATTAAAAGAACAGCAATGTGATGTTACAAAAAGGGTTCAGTTGAAATGGAGGACAAAGATGAAAGCAGGAGAACGAAAAATGTTAAGTGTAACGTTAAGAGACAGGAAGCGAACAGAGTGGGCCAGGCAACAAAAGTGGATTAGTGATCTCGTAGTATAAATCCAGAACACGGATTTGGCAGGGTGAGGTGACGCAATAAAAATGCGAGATAACGGGTGGTCTTTAAGGACGACATGTACCGGACTCGAAGAGTAGACGACCGTAGCAGGAGGCGGTCGAATGTGAAGTGGGTGGTTGAAATTTGCGGGAATCAAATGGATGCAGCTGCCACAGGACGTATAAATAGAAGGGATATGGGAGAGGACTTTTCCGTGAGAGTAATCGTGGTGATGATGATGAAAGTGATGGAGAGCTGAAGGATGAAAGCAGCCCCGGGAATCAATGCAAAGACGAGGCATCCAAGCTACGAGAAGCTTCCGTTGTGCCACTGAGCTGTACAAAGCATTTGTTGACCATAGTCATGCATGTATCGTCGTGCTACTGCCAGCTGGCCGCCGCTGATGGCACTGAAATCGCTAGTAGGGCTTGAGATGGTTGGAAATCACGCCATATTGGCGTGTTGCTTGCTGTCCGCATGTACTGGGGACATCATTAGCCACTCGCGGCGCAGTTTATTGGCTACAGTGTTTTCTACGACTGTATCACTTACGTTCTCCGAATGCATTTGGTGATGTCGTTTTACTGGAAACGTATAATGGGCTACTTTTCTTTCATTTGTACTGTGCCAAATCTGCTTCATCATTCGGGTTAATAAATATTCTTTGGTATTAAATTAAATGACAAAAAGTTCGCCATATGGGTCTACGTAACTCTAATGCTAACGTTAAGAACAAAGTTAGGGATGCTAGAACTTGCAAAGGATGAATGTTTCCATAGAAGGATAACATCATGAGGCGTGGAACTCGCCATCATGGAGAGCTCCAGTTTCATTTCGAGTGTTGGAGCTTTTTACCCCGGACTTATAACTAATTATGGAAAAACGAGCGGAGAGAACGCTTTCACAAGAAGGAGCACACAAGACCATGAGACCAAGGAGCAAGATCAAACGTTTCGTGCCCCGTGCCTGGGAAGTGCCGTGCCAGCTCGCTTCTCTAGAGTAAAACATGCGGTTGCGCCGTATATAGCACTAAAGCCACACAGTGAGAGCTAGTCATCTCTAGAGAGCACTACGTAATATACTGGAATGATGTGCGTGATAAAGGAGGGCTGGAGGTTTCGGGCTTCAAACGACTGAATAAGTGAGAAGGGAGTCCCAAGATAGTGCACTCTCATTCACTACAGTCATGCAGATAAACATATTTCAGTACGAATCCGACAAGACGAAGAAGCCTCGATCTGCTGTTATAAGCAGGGAAAGTTTAACAGCCCAAAACTAGAGCATGGTTTTATCAGCAAATCCTTCATGTAGACCTGTCCAGCTAAATTGCCTTTGAGCTACCCTAATGAGTGTGTGAGTGTGTTTTTGTGTGTGTTCTGTTCTCCTAATACATTCGTTTGTTTTTCTCGGTTATTTAAATTTTGTACCAACCTACTGCTGGCCTTCTGAGCATATTTTTATTACTTTACGGTCCTGTTTCGTAAATTAGCGCGACTGCATTTAAAAGGATAATGTTTAAATGCCCCGTTATCTAGAAATACCCGCGTTGGAGTTGCAAGCGAAAAGTCGCTGGCATGCTGACAGGCAACACAGCTGAGCACTGTTTGTGCACCGAGTTGTGTGACGTCGTCACAGTACATCACATGCCTCGGTCGGAGCTTTCAACTCAGGCACCTCTTTTCAGATGGAAGCGGGAGATGTGATTAGAACGCTCCAGGACCCGCGAATTTGTAGTCAGGCCCACTTTCCCTAGTCAACGTAGACCCGTTCATACCACCTGTGTTGTCCCCTTGCCTCCATCTGGTCGTTTCTGCGGTTTTATTTTTACGACGTTCATACGGTTTGGTTATAGCGAGTTTTAGATTGTTGTCTGGTGGTCTTTCACTTAATGTGGGAACTTAAGAGTATCCCAGTCAGAAAAAACTACAGAAAATTTTCAGATGTTACGACAGAATTTCTGTGCGGGTTTTGACGCGAAACCTGTTGTGACAACAGAACATTCTGTAGTAACATCAGAAATTTCTGTAGTTACAACAGAAAAGTACTACAGAACTACAGACAACAGAAATATACTACAGAGAAACTGCAGAACTACAGAAAAGTACTACAGAACTACAGAAAATTCCGATGGTTACGACAGAACTACAGGATATTTTGTCGTATTTTTGACACAGTTCTGTAGTTTTTTTCGACTGGGATATGCTAATTAAATGCGTATGTCTGAGGATTAGACAAGCATTGAGTACCGATTAATCGAATAGAAATGTACATGTCGATGAGGGGTGACTGTACGCAAAAAAGAAATCGCTGGCTGAGCCACTTACGAGGTGTTTTCGTGTGATGTTGGGGAGCTTCAGTACTCACAATGTTTCTTTATTTGAACCTCATCTGAGTCTGACCGCCGTTGCTTGCATAGTTACAGACACAGCAATCTCGTGGTGACCAGCATAGCAAATGTAGCACTATGATTGTGCACTGGCATTGCAGGCTTGAATTTTGAATAATGAATAGTTAGGAGTAAATCTAAGCACAAAATCGTGAAATAATTAAACGAGCAGCGCATTTAAGGCCTGAGACCCATATAAAAAAGATGCTGCTCCCGTCCTTCCTCCCCTACGCCCTCACTCCAGAAACCGAGGCCCGACCTCACGCGACTGGCCGTGCTGCGTCGTGGAGCAAGAATGGAGCAGCGAGGGCTGTACGTGACAGCAGCCTATAACGCACTTTTAACAAATTATCGTCCTCGGCGCGCCTTTGCTCGAACGACTCTCATTTGCTGACCGACAAGCGAGGGTGTCTTAAATTATTAATAGATAACGAACGGGCGTGATATGCAGTGGTTAGAACGTAAATGGTGGCAGAGGGCCAGTGCTAAGCACGCGACAAAAGGGAACCACTTCAACATTGCTGCTCCAAAAGTGTAAGTTTGCTTAATATTTTGCTGCGTTTTCCCGGTTTACTCGTTCCCCCAGTAAAATACATCTTATAAAGGGATTTCGATACCGCTATATGAAAAAAAAAAAGATTTGAGGGTATTGTTCGTTACTTTAATTAAGCTATATATTTAGATTTTTTCGTGGGTGTTTAATTTACACCTATGCATTTAGTTTTCTGAACATCAGTTTGTTCATAAGGGTGCACGTGACAGTTGAATAAGAGAATGCGAAATGCAGGACTGTCTTATTATCCTATAGGGGCCCATACTGTTACGTCTTCTTGCGTGTTGTTTTAGTGTGCTCGCTGCACTGGCTGCCGACGTGCCCCGAAGAAACACAAATTTTTTTTTTTCTGACGAGCAATATGCTATTTGATTATCTTTTTTAAGCGCGGAAAGAAGGAAAAGTTAAAACATTTTGACACGCTCAAGTTGAAGCTTTCCGTGCTGCAGAGCATTCAATATTAATGCCGTGACCACCTAGTTCTATACCTCTTTACTTCGCGTACCTCCGCAACGAAATTTGTATTATAATGTTCTTCTGCTGATAACAGTATTTCGCGATCGATTACAGGTCAACGGTATATGCTTTAACAGAAAGAGAAGTAGAAGAGGGTTCATTTTCGGTGCAACCTCAGTGCTGTTTAAGAGAGCCAACTTGGTCAAACCTTATTGGGAGTTTTCCACAATGGTATCCCATCACAGTTTACTTAAAGTGTGAAAGACCATTAAAAAACTGAGCAGTGGATGTTTGCTATAAACTATCCAATCCGAGAGGCACTTCCGCTGCTCAAGAGCTGAGGTGACTGCGTTCCGGACTGTTGAGTTGCTAGTAAATAAAAAAAAAAATAGCGATATACGAAGGAAGTACCATTTCAGTGTCCCTTTGAAGTGAAGTTACAGGGAAAAGTTGTGCCCAAATTATATTATACACGGCGACTTAAAGAGTGCATAGATCCCGGAATTCTTGCTCCAGTTCCGATTTCAAGCGTGCGCCGTGAATTTTATATGCGTGAAGCATTTCTTCATATTTTTACTTTTAGAGAAATTCGCATGTTCACAATAGAAAAACGAAAGAATATTTAATATCCAGCAGGTCCGTCTTAAAGTGCCATGAATGCGAAGAGGTTCTAGAAGAAGGCCGAACGATATGCACTAGCACGGGTATTTTCCATGCGGACGCCTGTTCATTGCAGCTTGTAAAAGAGCGCCATATGTGCTCCAAGGTATGAAACTGAGTACCTTCTCTCAGGTGCATATTCTCGATTGCCGCTTTGACCTAATAATCACTCAAGCGCCCACCATTTCCACGAGCGTTCGCTTCTCAGAGCGTATGGGTGATATACTTAGTCGCCATTTTACCTAAATGGGTTTGGCTTGGTTGAGAGGACAACGTCCCAAAGTGACTCAGGCTTTGAGGGACGCCGTTTATATAGTGGAGGGTTCCAACAATTTCGAACACCTGGGGTTCCTCAAAGTGCGCTGACATCGCTCAGCACACAGGCGCCTTGCTTTTCGCGTCTACCGAAAAGCGGCCACCGAGGCCGGGATTCAACCCCGCGTCTTTCGGTTCAGCAATCGAGCGCCGTACCCACTGAGTCACCGAGGCGGAGCGTTTGAATATGTGCATTTATTGTTGCCACCATACGCTACTCCGACCATATTTATCAGTAATGAGGCCCTTTGCGCAGCTTTCGGTAAAACAAAGTGTTCTATTTAAACTCGACATCGCCCAATTTTGCCTTATGGCCTTTCATTTGGACAATTGTATTGCAAAAAAACAAGAAAATGCATATAAAACCAAGAATCGTTGCTTTTGTATCGTTGTTTTGCGTTGTAAAGAAGGCTGCGGCCTCCTGTCAAGTCGCTCTCTTCCGAAGCGATTTTTACCCACAGTCTCTCCATCAGGGATGGAAATAAAAGAAATTAATTTTATTATTACAGTTTAGGAAATACTTTGGTCTAAACCTTTTGGGTCATCCTTGAAAAGAAATATACAAATATACCACACCGGACATACATTTTACGTGCTGGTCATTTGTCTTTCACGCTAATGCAATTTCCAAGTTATTGAAGTGCTGGCTATAAATAAGCCTACCTTACGCTCTAGGTTCTCTCTACAAACCGGCGCCATTAGGGCCAAACAAAAACAACAATGTATAAAGATCGGCTTCTGTTTTGCTTTTCAATAAATTCCCTGAGTGTCGCTCCTGCTATCGTTCCTCAAGGACGATAGGTTTCCTGCCTGTCCTCGAAACGGGATTCCGCTTTCACATTGAGAGAAACAAAGAAGACACGTACTATTAAATAGAAGATTCTGACAAATGGATGGCCCGGGCACTCAGCAACGCCGTACACGGTACACCGGATGGAACTGTTATGAAGCAGACCGTAGCAACAACAAAACCCGGAGGACAATAAATAAAGAACCTGGACACGCAAGCAGGGATACACACGTGCGGCGGCGCGATCGTGATGACCCCGCTATCCACGTTACGCGCGTGCGCTCCCGCACACAGCTGACCTTTGTTGGGGAACCCGAGTCTCCATCGACGGAGGATAAATAGAGTGCCTCCTGCAGCTGCAGAAGCAATAGATGGAAGCCGAGCCTGGCCGAGCACAGGACACCATGGTTTCGGGATGAAAGGCGGGGACGATGGGGCGTCCGTCCGTCGCTGATTGACCCGAACCGGGCACGACCGGGCATCGCTACGACGAGCGCCGGTGATTGATTTACGGCCCAAGGGAGAGTCTGTGTCGTCGCATAATACACACGCACGCGAGCGCGAGCCCTTCTTTTCCCTTTTTTTTGTCGTGCTCGCGCTCGATTATCGCCGACGCCGGGATGAGCGCTAGCTCGGTCGTCGCATCGTCCGGCGCCAGAACCGCCCCTTCCTCACCCTTTCCCCATCAGAACGTCCTCCTTTCTCTCGTTCTTGGTGATGGCCATAACTGCATTCGTTACTCTTCTCCCCAAAGTCCCCTCTTTCCGAATCTCCGCTCTCCCCTCTTCCCGCGTCGTCGTCGTAGGGAGCATCTTGTTCGCCTTTCTGGTATACGATGACCCTGCTTTTCGCGTAGAGGCTGCAGCGATGATGATCGGGTTTGCGAAAAAGGGGGCGTCGTGTTTCCCTTTATTGCTGACCTGGTGGATCGGACTTTCATCCCACAAGGTGTTCCCCCGTCGATAATGTCGGGCTCGCACTGCCCGTACTGCCTCGCTGGTGCTCTAGTTTACGACTTGCCACTTGAACAAGCAATCGATAGTGGGCGTGCTGAAGATATTCCAGGCGTATCACTTGCCTTCTAACCAATAACCTTCGTTGGCCCGAACTGTCAACGATTGCGGCAATGCTCTTCCCTTTTTCTTTCCCTTACCTGGTACCTCCCTGAGAGGGACTCCAGTGAGTTATGACCACAGATGGTGCGTCTTAGTGGCTCTTAAGGTGATTCCACAATATAGACACCACTTAACTTCAACTACCAGCTGCCAGAACAATAGTACTACAGCACCTGCGGCAACCATACTATTACTTCGACTGCTACTCCCACCATTACGGCTGTTACTACTAAAACCACGACTAACGGCGGTAACATTAGCGCTGCTGCTGTTGCTGCTGCGGCAAAAAGCACGTAATCTCAGCCAAGACAATGTAATGCAACCATTCATCTAATAGGGGAGGAGGAGGAAAAACAACTCTGTTGACAAACCCCGAAACTGCCCATAGTCCTCGAGGGGAGGCTAATTTCAGGATGCCACCTGGCCGGGGCAGTGCTCGTGGGCAGGTTGCCCGCTTGATGCAATCGGCTTGTGAGTACCACGTAGAGTCCATACCGCGTGGTATGGGCACTGCGGCACTCACACACTGACCGCATGTTCTTCTCTCTCTCTCTTCTTCGTGTTCTTCGGGCTTGGTTAAGTGTTTGGGGGAAGTTTGGTTAGCCCTGGTTCGCTGAGGATGGGGGGGGGATGGGAGGGGCTCGGCCTTTTCTGCATTGGTTGACTCGGTCAATGTGTGCTCGGTGGGGCAAGAAGACCGCAAGATTGTCCGAGGGAAGGCCACAACTATGGCTGGTGATCGAGTAGGGCTGTGATGCCCAGATAATTTGGGCTTGAACCTTTTAGATGTTTTTCATTAGCAATAGGAGGAGCAGTCATATTATATTGCGCCTTGGAGGTAGTTCAAGCAGGCTGCTTAAAAGTTTGTAGAGGTGTTTGCTCTGGTATTGGAGCTGACTTCGAAGAGTATATCGCTTCTTCGACCTCCGTTGGCATGGATTAGCTTAGGGCTTTGTGACTGTGATCACCATACAGTCGACCATCGGCCATAACGCATCGGCGTAGATTTTCTAGGTGCTCTTACTACTCCTTAGGCGTTTAGCCCTTGCTGCTCTTTTGTACAGGTTACTATTTCCTATCCATGCTGTTATAAAAGGTACCAACCTTGATGTGGGCCCTGGTTTCCCAAGTTATGCCTCGACATTTCATAGTGCGTTGGTATATCTGGTATGTTTGCATGTATAGTACAATTCTGCCTATGTATGCCGCAACAGGGCGGAGTATTTAGGTTGTCATTTGTAAGGGGAATAATTATACCTGCGTGTTGTGTGGGCTTATGATGCTAATAGAGCAGTTAGATTATGTCCCCCACAATTTCCGGATTCATGAAACACTACGAGAGAAAGGCTCCTCTAGTTCGACCATCACATCATAAACCACTAAGAACGTACCCAGTATCTCGCCCTGTGAGCCTCGACCGGAAGGGAGCCGTTCCCAGTGTTACCCATGAAAGCATGCTGAGCGGGATGGCAAGAACAGGGTGTTGTAGGACAACTGGACTTTCCGGTCGAACAGAATGCTGTTCTTGGCACCAAAACCGCACTCAGTGAATTAATTCCGTGAGCGCTCTGCAAAGATCAGTCCTCTCACCTGTCTCGTTCAACATCGCACTCATCGTCTTGCCGGACTTGACAAAGTAAACCTTTCGGGCATTATATGTCGATTACATTTTGTCTTTTGCGTCCACCTGTCATGCCAGATGGTATCAAAGATAGCCTTTAAGAAGAGGCAGATATTGCCCAAACTAAGTAGCAATGATCCCCCTTCGCAAAAAAAAAAAAAAAATCGGTTTTATGCGAAAGCAGTACTTCGACAGTCACAGCGAGACCTCGGGTGGCCGCAGCTACGCCATGAAAAGGCGTAGCTACGGTCTCCTCATAAAAAAATCAGCCTGCCATGATATTTGAATTCACGTTACCCCTATGCCACGAGCAGGAGCTGTCAACTCGGGTCGCCCCTTTCATATGGGAGGGTGATATCAAAATCAGCCTGCCAGAACCGTTTGCATTCTCGTTACCCCCACGACACGCAGACACGTCCATACGGCTTGGTTCAAGTCTGACTTTATATGTGGGCTGGTAGCTTACGCGTTCGCGTCATACCCTTAAAGGATGAGCTTAAGTGTCCCCAATAATGTAGCACCTTACACTGATAGGGCGTGATAGGGGAATAATGTAGCAGGTAAAGGAAGCTTCCGCTATCGCTTTCTGAATTCAACTAGGGTTAACCAGAGCTAAACCACAACTAATTTTTGTTATACCATTCCTCCTAGTTTTCATACTAAGAACTCTAATATCAGGGTGAAAGTAGGTAGAATAAACTACTAATAGTATGTTCTAGCGGAAATATGCAACTGGCGCCACGAGGCACAGCGCGGATCACAACCGCTGCCTGAGACAGAGGCCCGGATGTCGTGTGACGTCATACCGAAGACCAGAGAAGGTTCCTATGTGGCTCGCGCTGCTCAGAATGCGGATCGCAGCTCTCCGCGGTGTTATAAAAGCGAATATGGCATAATATTTTCACTGAAATGGACGTCAGGAGTTCAAGCATATGCGTTCGTATCAGTTTTGCCAGCAAACTACGCAGCACCTTCTTCGAAGTAAACCGACTTTCAAAACTTGCTCTTGTACAGAGTATAAGACACTTTTCACTAGTGAAAAAACCGTATGAGTCACTATAACCTCATACAGATTTCTCATAGTAAACTCATACAAATGTCACAAAATCGCATATATTTGTCATACGTTTAACGATTTTGTATGAGATGATATCAGATTTGGACGACATTAATATGAGCATCTGTATGAGGTTATTGCGACTCATATGGGTTTTACACTAGGAACAGCTCATGTCATTGTGGGCTGTAAGTAGAAAGAAGATGGCCATCATCGAAACCTTGGACCGCATTCTCGACAAGGAAGAGATGCAAGCATTGTATAAGCCGGCTACCACCATCATACGCACTTGCCCCGCACAAAACACTATTGTTTCAGAAAAAGGCACATTGCAATGGGTAAAATACTCTCCTCTTTGTACCAGGCTTCATGTGCATGAGAAATAAGTAATTTTATGGAAAGAATGAATTGCATCAAAGCTGACGTCACACAAACGAGCAAAGAGAGGAACGTGGTGGCCGAGTTCTGCGAAGCATATATGTCAGACACCGATGGAACGATTGTGCTAAAGACGGAGTCAAACCAGCGCATAACGCTGCTTTCTCAGCAGACGCGGGGAGCCGTTCCTTGTTCCTACACCCACTGTATAGGTTCAGTGAACCAACGTTGGCGACCTGTCCCGCGTACACGTGACTGTTCAGCATGCACGTGTACCGCTGAGTGTTTGCGTTTTTGTCAGGAGAAGAGAGAACTAGTCAGAGGGGAACAAGGGTATTAGAATGGTGGCGGTCTATGCTCTAACCAAAAATTTGTTTAGAGTGACGCAAGATATTTCAGGCGCCTTGTACCAGCAGCACTTTCTAAACTTCCACAATGTGAAAAAGGAAAACAATTTCGCACCTTAAAGTTCCCTCAAACACTGTGAAAACTCTATTTTAGCCACATCTTGCTCCTCAAATTTCCTAGAAAGAGAACATATTTGTGAATGGAACTTGATTGCTCTGAAATGAGGTAATTTTGCCGCCATTTTTTCGTGCTCCTCTTCTTAGCCTCACCATTTTCTGCCAAACCGCTTACATAGCAGCGTTGCCGTAAACTCTTGCTTTCTCCTAAGCTACAGTTCAAAGCTTTCAACCATTCCTGTAGATCTTTATAAACCTTAAATTTACACCAAGGGAGTCAAACTTTGCGCCAGCTCAGGCACACAGCTGCAAATAGGAAATAAACGTTGGCGAGAGTGGTGAAATGTATCAAACACTGTTTCTCTTGCCGCGGTAGTGTTCGCAGTCATTTAGATAACGATCACGCGCTTGAATTTGGGGAGAAGGTCTCTTACTCGAGCTCCTCGATGCGGCATAGGTTTACTCTCTACTTGTAATAATCTTTTAAGGTAGCTATGTTAATATCTATTAACATCAGTATTGGCGGTGTGGCCATTGCTGATAATTCTTTCAGTGCACTATAAATGAATCTAGTTGTATTGCTATTTTGGTTGTGCTCACAACAGTACCCGTAGTACTTTCAATACCGCTACTGCCACTGCTGCGGTTACTAACACGGCAATGGTAGGGTTATCGTTATAGCTTGCAAAAGCCGAAATTAATCTCGACTGGCGAAAGACGTGAAGCCACAGAATTAGGGAAACACTTCGGATTAATTAACGCCGACAGCTGCTCTGTTGCCACTAGCGCCAAGCTGTCGGAAAATACATGCAGCAGGCGCTACTTATCCTGCACGCGTCTCGACACGACCGCCGCTTCTGGCACAATTTGATCCCACGCACAAGCAACGCGCGCAGCGTCATGGTTCGCAGCCTCAGAAAGAGACCAAGTCCGCAAGAGCGTGACAAATCGTGCTCTGGCCCGACAGCTGTGCGAGTCAGAAACGTCACGGTGTGAATACGGCAGTCCTTCCGCTGAGGACGCCGCCCGGCCAAGCAGCGGCAGCGGCGAAAGAAAACGCTGCGGCATCCGCCCTTTGCACCGCCACAACCAGCGACTGCGGCGGCAGTGACGGATCCAGCCACGCGAGATCTCGCGGAACCGTGCGCGCCGTGCGTTTCTTCCTCTCGATTCCCTTGAGCCGCTGCGCGCGCGCCTTCCCTTTGCAATCCCACTTTATTTCCCTCCGCTCCCTCAGTGTTTCCCGTCTTTCTTCCGCTTCCTTCCTTAAAGCTGATTCCCTGGTGCCTACCGCGAGTCACTCCCTTTCCCGCATTTCCTCTTTCAATCCCTTTTTATTTCCCCTTCAGTCGGTTTCCTCTTTTCCCTGACTTCGACCGAGATTTGCATGAAACGTGCAAGGGAGAGATATATGCCGATCATCCATGCGTGTACTTTGCCAGCGCGCGTCACCCTTTCTCTCCTCTCTACATTTCCCCATTTCCCCTTTATTTCCTTCCCTGGTCCCGCTTGAAGCGTCCTCTTCCCTCGCGGAGTTAGTTGGTCGAAAGCGCTCAGCCAGAACGTTCCACCACACGCCTCGCCTATCGTGTACGCAGCAGCGCGGCGTGAATTTGTCTTCTTTTGTCGAGCTTGCTTTTCTACTCCCCTCCTGTCTTTCCCGTCCGCACGCATTGGACAATCTGTTGAGTAGTTCCGAGGGTAAAGATGGTGGGGGAGATGGGGAACGACACCAGGTGCTTGAAAGCGCATTCTGCGTCAGATCTACTGAGATGTGTCGGCTCAATCGTGCTCCGACGCTTTTCGCCAAGCGCCCGTAAAAAAATATCTACCTTTCCCTTTTTTCCCTTTTCTGTCTCAGTGATGTCGAAAGCAGTCGTTTTGTTTTGTTGGCGGTCTGTGTCGCCGCTGAGGTATGGTGCTTGGCCGCCTGCCACTTTCCCTGGCATTCAAAGCGGCCGCCATTGCCTGTAAGCGATTCTTCGTGACTAGGTAAACAAAGCGGAGAGAAATATCGCCTTTTTGTGAGACAACCCCTTCCGTCTTGCAGGATTTAAAGCAGATGGAGAACTGTACACTTTTCTTCTTTTTTGTTTTCAACACTGAGCTGCATTTCTTTGCCTTCTTTCGTAGAAGAGACAAGTACAGAACTACGGAGCACGTCTTTCTCACAATACTTACAAGGCTAGCAACAATACGCTCAAATAGACGGAGTTCTGCGCAGATCAATAAATTGCCAATGCAATAGACAAAGTAACACTTACGCCAGAGCTCTTTAATATTAATTATCAGTTGCGAAACTTTTCATAGGACCCATGCATCAAAAAAGTGCCCCTCTGATTTAAAAAAAAATGGCTGGTTATAGATAGTGGCGGCACCCGCAGTCAAGTAAACTCTGTCCTAGTTACACACATTTAGATTCTTGATACATGCATGGCAACATGGTAAATAAAATCACTTGAATAGGTGCAGTAGCAAAACTTATTAGACGTAATAACCGTAGAGATAGCTAAAAGAGAAAGGAAAGAAGCGATTTTCAGATTGCGATAAAATAGCAGATAGCTTTTATTGGCCGCTTCTAGGTGGCGCCAAAATTCATACGTATTCGAAAAATGAATAAAACTGGTCAGTTTCTGAAGTGGAGTTTCGGAGCTGGTGCGATAAAAAAGCTCTGTCTTACACTAGCTATATTTTCTATGCTTCGAGTTCCGACGTGTGCCAGATGGCGGCTTCGGCGTTTCATAGATTTCTATCTGCCCAAACAATCCCCCTGATGACCCAAACGCAGTGGCAAAAAGGCCCAAAGAGCCCTCTTGACACGCGCATGAACAGCAGCTGCAGCCGCTAGAGTCCCGGACTAGGAAACGCTCCCACACTCTATCCCTTGTCTCTCATTAAAGGTTTTCAATCAGTGCTGAATGTGGCGTCGGTGATCATGAGTGCTCGTAATATGTGACTAGCCGTGAAGAAACTTTCATCCGGTCGAGTCTTCACACACCGTGATTCGGTAATGAGCCTGCCTAGTTTCCCATAATTGTATTTTTACTGACAGACAAAGTTATCAAGATTTCTGTTCCATTAAAATTCGCGTTACTCATTGTGGACTTCTTTTAAAGCGAAAAAGTTGCGGCGGCTTGTCAGCTAATTTTGAAAGTCGGGTTAAATCAAGTTCTTCACCTTACATCTGATTTAAGTTCCGTGCTGATTAGCATCCTTTTGTACCTGGACGATAACTTATGCCTTTCTTCATTCTGTCAGATGCTCTCTTTGCACCTGTGTTGGTTTCGTTCGGCGTGTCTCAATGTTTCGCGTACTATGAAGGAGGCACGTAAATTCCAACATGTCTAACCGGCCCGTTGACCCAGTTTTGAAGCCATGGAGTTATCATCATAAAGAAGAGACTGGGATCATTTTTCAGGTTCCCGTTTTCGATGCGAACAATTTTCTTCGTGAAAAAGTTTTGGGCCACTGTTTGTAGGAGGAAAGGTTTGCAATTTGCTGGACCATTAGCAAATAACTTTAGTGTCTCCTTAAATGTGAGCGGTAGGTGCATGCCCGCCGACTAACGCCAAGAAGGCCATAACTTATGCTCTGCTTAAGCTTAAACTCCTTGCGCTACATGTATCCACAACATTACAAGCTCATACGCACGTGTGCACAGGCGATCATTTCCCCAGGTGTAACATAAGGCCGGTTAGACGGAAATCAATTTGCTGAACAACAATCGTGACATTAAATGATGGCAAACATGCATAAGGCACAGCGCCGCTTTTGTTATAATATGTCTATGAAAAGAGCGTGGAAACGCGACTGAAAAAAACCTAAAGTTCTACCGGGCAATAGCCTCACAAAATCTCACCAAATCGTATAGACTCTCTTACGGTGGACGTCATTATCATAAAATATTTCGCATAATTTATGATAATGTACAAGAAGCTATGAGATCTTATGCAATTATATGCGATTTGTATGTGATTTCTTATGCGAATTGAGGGCGATTGTGTGAGAAAATGTGAGGTTATGGCCTCATACAACTTTTTCAATGCGGAACGCTTCAGCCTACTGAATCAAGTCATTTGCGCTGCAGCAGAATCTATTGCGTAGATTGCGTATTGCGTACATAAGCGTAGTCGATAAATGAATGCTCGGATGTGTGCCGTAATGGTTTCCATATCGGAAACTATTACGTTTAGATGAATCGCGGGCGACGTATATTTAATGTGGTATAGTCACTGTCGCCCGTGTACGATAGAACGAAATAACGAAAAATAAATAATAGGCAGAAGGTTAATAAAGTGGTGCGACCGACTTTCGGCGTAAGCATGAAGTAGTTGAGGAGCGGTGGAAACCAATTACAAAGGATATGCATGCAAATGTATCTACAGAAACCAGATATAATGACGCGTACAAAGTGTATTCTGAGAGTCAGTGTACACCTAAAACGACGTGTGTGATCGTAACAGAATACGTGACCACTCCTTGGCGTATACAAGATGCAAAGCGCAGGCACAGCAAAACATCCTTCGGGATAGACCCAGATGGCCACAACTGCAGTTTATCGCGGTGTGTCGTATACATCAACTATGTTGCACGATGTGCCGTATAATCATTCTGTTTTCTCTCGTCACCCTCCAGCATCATTTTGTATCAGTAATCCTAACTTATGGATCGAATATATATAAGCTGATAATCAGATCCGTTCCGAGAAATCTCAGTGAATAAAGCATACCTAATCCTTCTTTTTTTATCACCAACGTGTACATGGAAGTCTGAGGACATACACCTAGTTACTCGGTTCACGAAGCCCAGCCTGTGGTCAATATTATGTCAGAGCCAAAGTGCCTAGAACAGAGTTTACTTAATTAACAGTCCCAGTCGATATTAACTCCAGAACCCTGTCAAAAATACGACAAAATATTCTGTAGTTCTGTTGTAAATGTCAGATTTTTCTGTAGTTCTCTAGTGCTTTTCTAGAAGTCTGTAATTTTTCTGTAGTATAATTTTGTTGTCGGTAGTTCTGTAGCACTTTTCCGTTGTAACTACAGAAATATTAGATGTTACTACAGAGCGTTCTGTTGTCACAACAGCCTTCCCGTCAAAAACAGCACAGAAATTCTGTCGTAACAACAGAACATTTTTCTGTAGTTGTTTTGCGACTGGATGTTGCGCAGTAACTTAAGCACTTTAGTTAGCAAGCCGCAGGTTTGTATCGCTCCATGCAACTGCGCTTCAAATGTTACAACATATAAGAAGCGACGAAGTAACGACTATGAAATGAGGGAATTTGCTAAGGGGTGCTCTGGCTGCATGCTTTTCTTTGCCGGGACCAAAAAGCACTCTGAACTCTTATCGCGCCTTTGCTGCACGTGGTCGGCCCACCATGGTGTTGCAGTGGTTACGGCGCTTGACAGCTGTGCCCAAGGATGCGGGCGGGCGCTTTTCGATGGAGGCGAAAAGCAAGGCGTCCGTGTGCTGTGCGATGTCAGTGCACGTTAAAGAACCCCTGGTGGTCGAAATTTCCGGAGTCCTCCACTACGGCGTCTCTCATAGCCTGAGTTGCTTTGGGATGTTAAACCCAATAAACCAACCACGTTATTGGCACTTACACGACGTTGTACACGTTTTATATCCGGTCACTAGATCACCGTTGATCTTTTATGCTCTCGCAATTTCGGCCGTATATCTATATTGGACGAATTATGGACGCCCACTAACTGAAATTAAGATCCTAGGTCCCTGGCCACGGCGATCGTCTGCGGTGAAGGCCTCCCAGGCACTGCTCCGTTTTTGAAAAGCACAGGAATGATCGAAAGGCTATGATGTTTTACGTTACGTGATACGACTGTGACGTGATGCGATGTTGCATATGTCTGCGATGTGACTGTACTGTCATCACCCATGTCACCCATCCCTCTCTCACCCACAACTTTTATACCCACCTACCCCTCTCACCCAGTGCAGGGTAGCAAACCAGTTCCTTTACCGGTTAACCTCCCTGCCTTTCTTCCTCATCTTCCTCCTCCTCCTCCTCCTCCTCCTCCTCCTCCTCCTCCTTAGTTAATTATACACGCCCGTTTTCATTATGTTGTTGGTCGGCCGCTTGCACTGAGGAGCTATGCAGTCGCATCTGGGAACTTTATCTGGCTTTTTGCACGGTTATACGAATGTAATTTTCCTTTTATCGTCGGTAAGAACGTACCCTATGCATGAACACAACTCTTTCCGTGTTTCCTTCATCAAACATTTACTGCAGTTCCCAGTGCTTTTCATTTTCTGTTGTCCTCATTCCTACTAAATGGAGGCAGCTTAACGTAGCATTTATGTCCGTGGCGTCGAGTTAAGCATTCTTTTGACGTTACCTGTCTCACCATGTTTGACGAGGCGCCGCTTTCTCCACTGCAGCGTACTGGGCCGCATTCAGGCCGAGCGGAGTATACAGAGTCGCTCTAAACTGCGGTTCGACACGCGAATCCGACATCATGATGACGAGACACGCACGGCTTTTCTTACATTAAGAAGAGCGACGTGCAGTTGTGCTTGCATGAGGATACCCAGGTACTCAGGGGCTAAGCGAAGCATGATGAGTACGCCCTCACGGCAGTACGTGAGAAAAAAAAAAGGGTTGCCGCAGATGGAGGTTGGGTGAAGCAGTAGAAACGTCATCATATATTCTGCTCATCAAACAAGAGATCAACCAGCCCGATATTCTGCATCGGGTTCGCAATTTGCATACGCATAATCGAACACGCAACCAATGCCCTAGAAAAGAGCACCTCGTGCATTCATCCGCCTTTGCTGATTGCTATTCGAATACTCAGTGTTTACTTGAACCAGTTGAATGGTCAGCACCTGGATTAGATTGTTCATCGCTCATTTTCTTGTCCTGGTTGTGCATACAGTGGTACGTGTAAACATTACACACACATATATTCCCGCATGTGTACACGTTCCCTAGCAAACATGTTGTTGTTGTTGTTGTGGCTGTAGGAAGAAGGAAAAGAAAATGCACGGGTCTGCTACTGGCTCTGTAGCTGAGCCACCTCCGCTGCATCGTGCAGATAGAAGAGAATATAGAGAAGAAAGAAAAGGAAGAGGGAAAGAAAGACGCGCGCCGCAACAACAGCCGTCCTCCACCACCAGCGGTGGAGTGTGCAATGACGGCCCACAACAGATAAAAAATCGGTGCCAGGCTAGCCCCCGCCGGAAGCGGCGGTGACCAACCTGTACCAGCCCCATCAGGGGAGAAACCATCAGTGAAGCATGTACCCCGTTTAAGTACACAGTTCTCAGCACGAAGGCACACGGCCGAAGAAAAGAAGTGTAGGACGAACACAGCGCTGTGTTCGTCCTACTCTCCCTTCGTTTCAATGGTTGTGTGCCTTTGCGCTGAGATAAGTACTTGCTTAAACCTAGACTACCAATTAGTCCAACAACCAACTCTACCATGTACCCCGCATTGCTGCACGCAGCGGAAAGCCAACTGTGGGCTGAAATCCGCTGCAGATTCGTTGTCTGGGAATGCTGTTCGAAGGACTCTAGTGGAACGAATAATTCGCTGCGAAGATTCGCGCCTCGGGGCGATTTCGCCCAGGAAAGAGGGTGAGAAGGAAGACTAGCGGAAGGGGTGGACGAGTGTAGAAGAAAGAGGGGCATTGCGGGGAAGCCAAGTGGACCCGAAGGAGCTCCGTACTAAGTGTCTCCCTGCTTGTGACAGGCCGCCGCTACGATTGTGGAGAGAGGGGAGAATGGCGACGGGGGAGAAAAGGACATCGAGAGGAGACACAGCGTCGCCTGGCGGCGACACACCGCCATCGAACGCGCGAGTTCATATTTGCATGCACTGCGAGAGATTGGCGCGGGAAACGCGTTTATCAGCGATTTTTCACGCCGCGTGTGTTCGGGAGGGTGCGCAAAACGGCGACGGGGAAACGGAGTCCTTTCCTTCTACCTTTCCCCTTTCCCAGACTTGCCGGTCATTCGCAGCTCACCCGAATGAACAATGATAAAGCCGAGCTTTGATGAATGTGATGACGCGCAAGAACGATTTTGCAGCGCGTCTTGGGCGTGAAAATAATTGTCTTTCCACCGCAGGGCGAGGAGATTTTTTAATGAGGCGTAAAATTTAATCGCTCTCGAGGGCTTGCGCCCCGAGGGTCGAGAGTAATTTTTCCCCGCGCGCGCCAAGTATGACCGCAGCTAAGTATGGCAGGAAATGGCGGGAATGGGGACATTTATTGGTGCCAGCGTGTCCCTCGGCCATTCCTCGAGGTAGACTCGCCTTATTCTTCATAAGGCGCGAAATGTGGTCAGCGTCTGCCTGTAACCACGGACTTGCATGAAAGTGGCGATGAACACTTGAATGCGAGCGAGGTTGTATATGCAGAACCTGTAGCGCGATGAAGGTGTCTCGTTGTGTTCTTCGGAAAGTTGATTACTGTGGGCCCGACAGCGCTGCGTTTACGCGCGGAGAAATCGCGCTCACTTGGGGTTTTGTGTGGCATACGGTGTCTTGAGGTACGACAAGGTAGGGTAGGGTTCAGTAGGGTACGGTACAGTACAGTATATCCCATTACGTGATACGATATACACAATGACATCTTAGTCACAAACAGTCCTGCTGCGTCTTCGAACTGTAGTGTACCTGATTCGCTCGTTGACATGTAGTTAGCCTCGGTGCACAGTATCGCGACAAATTACCAAGTCTAACCAGCTTACTTAACTGCGGGTGGCATGCTTCCGTTTGTGCTTGTTCTTGTTAGCCGATCACACCGCAGGCTATCTCTTCTCTTTGTCATATTGCCTCGTCCAGGACAATTAGCCCTTCCTGATACACGAGGGCTGCCTGCTGTGATCCTCATCTCACGCGCCTTTTGCTGTTATCTACTGGTGCTGCCGCTCTAATTATCTCTTTCGTAGCGCACTGCGCCATCGCTCAACAGATTTCCAGCTGTTTTCTTAAGTATCGATATTTCGGCCATTAAAGTGAGCAGCGCTATTAATGTCCTGCTAATTAACTACTGTCGGTCATCTCGTTTTGTAAACATAAAACGAGAAGATTTCTGGGATTCCTTCGCTCACTCCGTGATTAACAGCCTCGCGGTCATGTACACACGCTATAGTGAGTGCTATCGCCTTCCCGTTTACCACGGGGCGCAATACTGATCAATTAATTGTAGCTTACATAAGCAAACTTATCTGTTTCATTTCTTCATCACACATGGATTGGTGGATGCAGTACTGAAGTCTCTTTTGAAGGATTTCGATGGCTGTAGAAACTGCCTTACCTCTCATTAATCGGTGATTTTATTTATGTTATTCTCCTCGCTCTTTCAGCGTTTTTCTGTCTTGTTTTCTGTCTTGTCAATGGGAGCTACTTCATCCCTGCGTTTGAGTTATGCTTTTTTGATGTTGCTGGCGCGCTCAGTCTTTTTTCATCTTACACTCTCAGACAGTATATGGCACTTTTCTGCTCTCCCTCGCTCTGCTACATAAGGTTTAACCCAGTATGAAAAAACTGCAGAAAATATTCTGTTGTTACAATAAAATTTCTGTGCGGTTTTTAACGGGAAACTTGTTGTGACAACAGAACGTTCTGTAGTAACATCAGAAATTTCTCTAGTTACAACAGAAAAGTGCTACAGAACTACAGGCAACAGAAATATACTACAGAAAAACTAAGAAAAGTACTACAGAACTACAGACAACAGAAATGTACTACAGAAAAACTACAGAGAAGTACTACAGAACTACAGACAACAGAAATATACTACAGAAAAACTGCAGAAATGTACTACAGAACTACAAACAGAAATATACTACAGAAAAACTACAGAAAAGTACTACAGAACTACAGACAACAGAAATATACTACAGAAAAACTACAGAAAAGTACTACAGAACTACAGACAACAGAAATATACTACAGAAATAACTAAGAAAAGGACTGCAGAACTACAGACGACAGAAATATACTACAGAAAAGTACTACAGAACTACAGACAACAGAAATATACTACAGAAAAACTACAGAAAAGTACTACAGAACTACAGACAACAGAAATATAGTACAGAAAAAGTACAGAAAAGTATTAAAGAACTACAGAAAATCTGACGTTTACGACTGAACTACAGAATATATTGTCGTATTTTTGATACGGTTAACCGTAGTTCTTTTTTCGACTGGGAATGCTTCACTGCTCGTTTATTTCGACTTGTAACCTGGACAGCCTGTTACGGACCTCAGCCGGAACCCGGGTCAGAACAGGGCTGTCTTAAATATTTATTTACAGATCGCCGAGCAAATAAATCGCAAGTATGAACTGTAGCATGGCAATTCTCTCCGCCCTTCTTCAGCGGGGCTTGTACAGCTACCGAGACACCGGGGATCGTTCTTTAGCGTCCAGAGAGCGGCCGTGTAACGCGCGAACGTTCTCCGGCGGCGAACAATCCATCGCAATGCGTTTTATGCGAAGGCACGCCTCGCTAGCGCCGGGGCAACGACTCGAATACCGATGGCCCGTATCGACCAAGCTTACTATCGCTGCGTACGCCCTCGCCTCCCCTCGCGCGGAATTTCTTGCTTTCGTATTAAGAGGCGTATGCATGCCACCGCGTATGAGAAATTTTAGTGTGCATGCCGTGTTACCTAGTTTAATAAACAACGGCAGATATAGTACCGAAACATTGCGACAATGTTAATTTTTTTTTCCTTTGAACGACATTTTGACGTTCTCAATGACCTTTTTTCTGACGCTTTGTTAGTGTAACAAATAAACTCCAAATTATTTTTCCCAGTCGGAAAAAAACTACAGAACATTTTCTGATGTTACGACAGAATTTCTGTGCGGTTTGTGACGGGAAACCTGTTGTGACAACAAAAAATTCTGTCGTAACATCAGAAATTTCTGTAGTTACAACGGAAAAGTGCTACAGAACTACAGACAACAGAAGTATACTACAGAATAACTACAGAACTACAGAAAAGTACTACAGAACTACAGAAAAATCTGATAGTTACGACAGAACTACAGGATATTTGTCGTATTTTGGCGCAGTTGTGTAGTTTGTTTCGACTGGGAACCGTCTAAAAAAATATGACAAAATATTCTCTAGTTCTGTCGTAAGCGTCAGAGTTTTCTGTAGTTCTGTAGCTTTTTCTGAAGTAGTTTTTTGTTGTATGTAGTTTTGTAGTGCGTTTGTGTTGCAGCTACAGAAAATTCTGATGTTACTACAGAAAGTTCTGTTGTCCTAACAGGTCTCTTGTCAAAAACCGCACAGAAATTCTGTCGCAATATCAGAATATTTTGTGCGGGTTTTTTTCGACTTTTTATAAATATAATACGAGAAAGAAAGGGAAGGAGAAGGATGGAAAACACATAATTGTATCGAAGAATTCAAGGCACTCAGGCCTTCTGGCTATCAGCACGACGCCACTCGCGATCTAAATGTTCGTCATATTGATCCATAATGTATACGGCCCATCTGACGGCGATCTTCTCT
The DNA here is from genome assembly GCF_055883805.1 of Amblyomma maculatum. Lineage (NCBI taxonomy): Eukaryota > Metazoa > Arthropoda > Arachnida > Ixodida > Ixodidae > Amblyomma > Amblyomma maculatum. The sequence continues at coordinate 67,187,450 of NC_139354.1, forward strand.
GGCCGGGTCCACTCACCACAGTGAGGCTGTTTTTAAAGCAGGCGTGCCGCTAGCAGAAAACATTTTTTCTCGAAATGTCGCGCACCAAAGCATCAACGTGATTTTATATTGTCGCTGTAATGTTTCTTGATGCTCCAGTGGCATTACAGCAAGCAAATAGTTGGCGGTGCATTCGAGGATCACGAATCTTGGCGCATCGCTTGTTTATACCACTTATTTTGCAACCATATTTCGCATTGCTGGTGAGTTCATATGACCAAGTGCAGCTCACGTCGTGTGACCTTTAAAGTAAAAGGGGAGGTGCTCAGAAAAACAGTTTTTTTTTTTCTTTTCATTTTTTTCGTACCTCTGAAAATGACACCGGTTGTCAGCGTCGCTTTTTATGTAAAGTATAGCCGACTGTTACGAGCGACATGCCATGTGTTCGTTTCTTACACGACAGTGGATGGAGCTGCATAGTCTTGGTGGTTACGTTTCGAAAGACCTTAGACTCCCATACCAGACATTGGGCACCAGCACTGTCGTCTTGTCGGACTGTTTATGATTTGAATGGCTCTTTCAGGTCGGACACACTTCTGGCTAGATATAACGTGACCCGAGTGGCGTGGATAACGTGGCGTGGAAAAACGAAAATGAATATACTGGCTGAGTATATTTGCGCACTTTTCAGAACGTCCAGAAATTCCTACCGGTGGCTGTAATCTTTTGCGAGTGAATATTGGTGATGCTTTATGAATAGGCCTTTGTGGATGACGACTAGATTGCACAACCGGGGTCCGCAGGCGGTGTTTAGTCGGTTAGTTATTTAATACTAAAGATCGAGGGTCAACACTGTCCAGGTAAGAGAAGGAAGACGTGACGTGTTATGAATCGTGTAATGTTTGCGTACATTAGTGAATGCAAAAACGTATTCATAAAAATGCTGAAATTCTGTAATATATTTGGAAAAGAAGATGTTTGGTATTATCCGGCCCCGTAATATGTCTCGCTATTGGTTTTGCCAGGTTATGTCGCGGCTTTCTTTTTGTTTTGATGAGTAGGCAAACATTTTACGCTACAACGTATAGAGATATTGGAAGTGTGGCTAATAAGCAAATGCGATAATTGCGTTAAAAACAAATCTGCCTGCACTGGAAATCAAACCACCATCCCTCCAATCCCCAGCCGAGCGTGCAAACCACTACAACACGCTGGGCTTTTTTCTTTCTTTATTGTATAAACGTACTTCGAGCCAATTAATTAGATCGCATCCCGCAATCCGTCATACATAGTTACACCAGCATCAAGCTCTCACATTGGCCATACATCAAAATTCCGCGAACATACATGCACTTAGTAAAGATAATAAGGCAGGAGGTCGGTCCTGCACAGCATATACTCCCCGCACGATATCACGCATTCTCTGAACAGAGACTTCAGTTAACGTGGTGGTTCTGCGCGACGATCTGTCATGCGACTCTTCCACAGGCTAAACAGTCCCATGAGTACAAAAAGATCACATGACGCCTCAGAAGCTTCCATTGTAGGCAGAAATCTTATAGTATAGAGCGTAATATCAATGTCGTTCTTGAGAGTGCGTTGAAGAATGTCCCCAAACAAACACTGCATCACGGTATACACAAAGGAATGATCTGCAGTTTCTGGCTGCTGACACAGGCGGCAGTCCACTGACCATTGCACAAAATCCCTTTTGCACGAAATCACGTTTTGACAGGTAAGGTTGATGTGTGAAGTTTAAAAAGTATTTGTGGCTGATTGTATATACATCCGTTGAAACCGCTTTAATACGCATATCTAGAAAGAGGAAGTAGGAGTGCCAATACATCGGTACAACCACGTCTGGCTAGTCAGAAAACATCGCAATTCTCCTTGTCTAGCGTGAGAATGATAGTAGCGTTGAAAATGCTGATGCAGGTAGTGATAATGATGATGCTTATAGTAGCGATGAAAATGGCCCCTTTGTTTACGATAATGATATTGATCATAGTATCAATGACAATGGCGGTGCGTTTGGTTTAAAATGATGATACTACGACCGCGATGATGTTGATGAGTGACAAGAAATGTTACCAAGCCTAAGGAATCTTTCTCTTCGTTTCGGTTTAGCAAGGTTAACCTATAGTAAATTATCAATTAGGTTTTGTAACAAAAGAGCAAATAGTTTTGCTAGATATGTAGCATTAACCTTTTATCGCCTTCTATTCTCTGCCGAATCGTTTTGCCTTAGAAACCGCTACTCCATCCAAGGTACTAAAAAAAAAAAAAACGACAATTAAATTTTCCTCGCGCACATGGGACTAGATAACCGAGTCATTTCAATGAGGAGTGATCATCTGCCCTTTCTATAGTCTCGTTTTTCTGATTTGGAGGCAGTCGTCTTTTGCCGGTGCATAATTACTCGAGTGGTCCACGGGTTGTCACCCATCGATATTATATTTTCTGCGCACATAATCAAAACTTTCCACAGTTTCTAGAAAATGGAAGCATTACCGCATTGTTCCAGTTCTAAGAACTGTAAGTACGAGTTATCTAGAATCGATCAATTGATCGCAACTAACTCGCCCGGGTTATGCGCACCTGGGCGATGAACAAGAAATATGAAAAAGAAAGGAGGACGAAAAAACACTGCTCCAGCTTCGGGATATGCGTGGTAGGACAAACTTGATGAGCAAGTAACGACAATAGGAACTCTGTGTTAAGAAAAGAGAAATGAATCGATAAATCAATCGATGCTCCGCAGGACGATTTTTTAACATCGTTTTATCATTATTATTATTGACCCCGGAGCTCCGGTAAATGCGAAAAGACTAGCGTTTCAGGTTTACACGCTAAACTGGGGGTTTATTCTTTTGTCTATGTGCATGCTATAAAGAAAGAGAAAGAAAACTATATATATATATATATATATATATATATATATATATATATATATATATATATATATATATATTTGAATGCGCGAAAATATTTGCGTTTCTTTGCTGCTTGCGTGTTAGACATTTAGCCGTGTTTTGCTGACTGTTTTTGACTGAAACCTATTTATACCCACATTTGAAGGGTAAAAAATAAAACATTCACATCATGATGGTTATAATGACGCACATTCAAAAGATTATAATAAAAACGTTTTAGCGGAGCTATCGTTTAAAAGTTGGCATGCTACCGGCTAGCGTTTGGTCCATATTGCGCAGGTACTGCGAGTTGTGTGCGACACGAAATCGAAGGCAGCAAACAGACTTGTAATCCCAATAGGAGAAAAACGGGCTTTTACCGAACTTGTGTCTGGCTTCTTGTTCCAGCAGAACTGGTCACAAAGTGAGGCCACAAATAACGTTGACTAGATGTCGCACAATTTTGGCAACACTTTCTCCGTGCCAATTTCTCCATATAGACGGCAAACATTATAACCCGGACAGCTTTGGCTGTGTGGAAAGCGTTGACATGAAAGTATGCATTCTTCAAACTGAATGTAATTTCGGTCTGAAGTAAAAAAAAAGACGAATGAAGAGCGTGCCATCGCAATGTCAGGAGTTCGAGGCAGTGGACGTAAATGGGTTAATGTGATAGATTTTACTAACCAATTTACGTGTTCTTTGGTACGTTCTGGCATCACTTGGCTACCAGTCCGAACTACTGCAACTATTACTATTCTTTGACCAGCAGGTTAGAGCCAGTGTTTTCGGTTATGGTATCATATATCATTGTGAGAGCAACGGCGGTGCCCTTACCTGCAGACAAAGAGCCTCAAGAAGCAATGGCTACATCTCACAATACTGCCACTCACAGTACCCTGCCAGACAAAGAAATAAACTAGAAAAAAAGTTGTAATCATAATTTCATCAACAGCTGATCAAGTATCGGTTTTCTAGCGCGAACAAAGAAGGCGTAGTTACGCGCAAGGCTGAAAGAGCTAGTTTTTCGCTGGGGTTTAAATTAAAAAGAAAGTGTAAAGAAAGTGTAAATAAAGCTAAGCGAAGCCATTACTGCGACCTTTCGAAACAATGTCGCAATGGAGTGAAGATGTAAAAGGCTACGTCTTTTGTCCAATTGGTCGAGTCTTGTTTCCAAATCCATCGTAGGACGACGGCGATAATTAATTTTATTGATTTCTATTTTCAGGGCACTGCCGAATGGGCTTACGGCATAAAACGGGTACCTGACCCGTGCAACGAGATTTGTTTCTCTCCAATTCAAAAGGGTTTGCATTCACTGCGCTTGACGTTATCTCCACCGGGTCGTCGAATGTTTTTGTTCAGTACAAAAAAGGGAATTATTTTATCAGCACCAGTATCGACATTCACAATTAAATAGAGACGAGGGTAGCACACTCAAACTGAGGACGGACAAATACTTCTGTGAATCTCGCGTTTCGGAAATGGTAGCGGGTGTGGCTATGCTCTGTGGGAAGCACTTTTAACAAGGACCCAAAAAAGGGGACCAAAACAAAAACAAATATTCTTATGCTACATGTCGTTAGAAATACTGTCGTCTGAACAATAAAGGCACATCTCTTTAGCCAATAACGTTTACATACGCGCCTCAGATTTCCGCAAAATTTTGCTGGTTGAAAATGTACGGACACCTGGAAATATTTCTACGAGAAAGAGAGCAAAAACTGTAAAAAATAAAAAAAAATATAGTGTTTGTAATTATTTTGCAGCTCGTTTGTCGGTTTAAGATCTTTTGCACGGTCTAGACGTTTTGCGCAGTGCGTTGGCGTGTCGTGCAAGTGGGTCTGGGAGTTGGTTCCCTCAAGGCTGCAAGGGAGGAAAGATGGAAGAAAGGACCTCTTGTTTCGCCATCGCTATCAGGAAGAATTTTTGTAATAAATTTTTTGATGCCGACACTAACTGCAAAATAACAGTAAAGGTGATAATAATATGCCCCACTGGCCAGGAATATAGCGAGATTTCTTTAGCCCCGGCATCGTCTGTAGCAAACAAAAAGATATAAAAATAATAATAAAATTAAACGGCGCAACCTGTGGGAAACCTAAGGGCGTCAATACAAAAGAGTACTATAAAACGGAGAAATAGACCAGAAACACGAAATTTTAATTATTTACAAGGTTAATAGCAACATCTAGTTCCGAACCAGTAAACTCGTATAAGTGTCATATAGTACCGATATTACAAAACTTGCGATTAGACGGAAGAACTGACTCGGGACACATGTATTAGAGTACATCCTTGTACCGAAATAGTGCAGATTCGCTACGACGACCTCACTGTCGGCTTTCGTTTCTTTGTTTTCTCTCTTGATACATTAATGCTTCAAACTTTGTTATTCCTACACTGTTCTAAAGCAGTCGCTTTGAGGTATAAAAATTATGGATGTATTTTGACGCTGACAGCTTCATTCTTCGGAATAATTTTAAGAAGCACAGGCTGTGAGATATTACGTCAATACGTGACCGTGACGGAAATTGCGGGAAATGTGGGTGGTGGATTGCTGCTGTTTTTCGATGGCTATACATCTTTTCACCGATAATCAATAGTGTGTGTTCGAGCACTCCGCGTGCCCGCCAATCTTTAAAAACAGCCGTTCACTATAAATTTAGTTCCTGAGTGTCGTTATACTCGACCGAATGTAGAACTGTAGTGGTTGCCTTGAGATGTCAATTCGTTTTTTTTTTTTTTTTTTCATTGAGGGACTTCTTGCTGAATATAAGTATATGAGAAAAAGAGGCATTGCGAAGTCAAGTTTGAGTGCAGCGAAACGTCGTGAGGAAAAAAGAAAACAAGTACAAAAGGGAACAATGCCTCATCGAAACGCTAGAGGCGACGTATCGATTCACCGGGTTCTACCTTTGCCAATTTCTCTCCAGAGTTCTCGTGCTGTTCTCGAGCGAAGACGTAAGGATGAGAGTAGGCTCATTGATGTCCGCGTACTGGGTGAGGGGCACACTTGCATCTCATTCTCAGATATCATGCATCTCTAAAGTTCTGGCAAATTTCCGAGAGCGGGGAACAGGCTCCACCTGAGGCGCGTTGCTGCATGCACCCGCGTTTCGATTGGTCGTGTTCCAACTGAATGCAGATGGAGGCTGAAATTACGAAAGTTCGTTGAATAAAGCCACCTGGCACTTCTCAGCGGTTGAACCAGTGAACGTGCAATTTCTTCCAGCGCCGCCGAACCTTGACCGCAGCGGCACACTGGTAGGCATAGGGAGCAATATGCTTACATTTCGCAGTTCGTTACTATTCTTCTTTTTGTTCTTCCTTTTTTTCTTTGGCAGGTTGTTATTATGTCACGTCGTAACGCGACTTAAAATTTGTTCCCCAACACTAGATTATCATGCATTGCGTTGAGTGCGAAGAATTGGCGCCGAAGAAGCTAGCATACGCTACTGTCACAGTATGGAAACAGAGAAAGAATAATAGTATCAAAACATTTGTGACAGTAGTCTGCTCTCGGCACTTACGTGCATCATTTTATAGAACACAGCCGCCCCCTTACTGCCACACTTGAATGTTAATTGATTTTCCGCATAGACCAAGATAGCCTTTGAGCACTTTTGCCAAGTTATAGAACTAGAATATACTACTGGCCGATAATGCAATGCCAACAAAGCAGAGTCATATCGAATGTTTTACCTTTATTAGCTCCGGATATATGGTATATATCCAGATATTAGCCTATATTCCACAATTTCGCCTTACATATTAGCGCATAATTGCTCTGTAACCATATAAAAGCACTTGGGATTTCTACTAAGACATGAGTTGCCACACCCTGTCTGTGACACCTACCAAGATAATTATGTCAACACATTCGAATCAGCTTAAAAGCGCGCGGCACATTCCATTTATTCCCTTATACGCCTATAGTATCACTAAACGTAAAGCACAAAATAATGTACCGAGGCTTGCATACCTGCGCAAAGTCTCCCACTTCGTACATTTTCCATATGGTCTATACCATGGTTGGCCGCCTAGTTATGTTATTTTACTAGCACATCGCTACTCCTGGCACTTGAACCATGTGAAGAGCGTGTATTCATCCTCAGCTTGCCTGTCGGCCCCGCCTGCCCACATATATTGCACGAACACCCAATTGTTGACATGACCTCCCCGCTGCTCCTGTCGTCTGTCTAACTACGAGCGCTTCATTGAACTAATCACCTGTAGTTACAAACGCTCGCTCCTCATAGGCCTCTCAATTTAGGAGTTTGAGGTTTTGAAAGCAAATATTATTTTGTGGGACATTAAGGAGAACTCAAACCAAGTTTTATTCAATGTAAGAATTCATTCTATGACGCGTTCTGCCTCTGATGACATTTGTCTGGCATGAAAATACGCTTTTATAGTTTACAGGCTTTCAATACAGGCCCGTTAAAATGGCCGCAGACCTTCCCATACTGCGACCTTCAAAGGTTGCCTCCACCGCTCTAAGCACGGGGAATGTCATCCAGCTCTTGCGGGGCAGCTATTTGCGCGGTGTATCCTTCAAATAAAAGATTCAGCAAATTCGCCTCATATTTCTTGCATTTGCCAGAAAAAAATTTTCTTAGAATGTTCAACGCGCGGCAAACAAGTTCGGCAATTTTGTATCTCTTTGTTCGCGGCTGGAAGAAAAATTCTGGGCCCTTTCTTTGAGGACGCGCAAAGAACTACTTTGCGCTGTTTTTCTTGCTCTCTTTATTTCTATTTTCCAGTGATTGGTTTCAAACTTGCCAGCGCGCAGACGGAACTTGAGAGCGATTTGAAGCGAGCGCCGCAGTTTTACTTTGTTTTCATTCCAGTCTCCGCTGCTCTGCGCTGAAGATTGCAGCTCCGTCGAAATCGAACAGAGGCTGTACGGGATCTGTTTTCGGTGGAGGGGGGGTCATCGTATCGGTCTGCGGCTGCTGCTGCGTAGGCAGCGCTTTCGTGAGCACATAGCGCAGTACACACATGCTTGAGAAATCGAAGGCACACTACGCCAGCGCACCGACACTTGTTCCATCTTCAAGCGGAGCTTCGGAGTTTCGTAAAAAAGAAAACAAGCCGGTCTGAGAAAGCAAAAGGGAGCTGTTGGGCCACCCGCGGTCTCAGTTGTGCAAGGAGCGAACGGTTGCTGGATCAAATCCCGGTCTTCCCATATATACAGATGGAACAGTCTTTCCGTATGCTTACACTATAGTATTTCTTCCGTTGTTATGGTTACGCACATTGTGCTTCTCGTTGAGTTCAGTCGGCATTTCAGTAATATATCGAGACAAAGTGCTTTGAGCAGGAATAGTTAGAAAATGATTTTAAGTCAGTGATTGAAAATAAAACCTAATATCCACTTACTTCATCTACAATTAACAATGAATGATCGTGTTTAGGTAAATATTAGAATAATTCTTGGATAATTTTGGGAAAGTCTAGCCATTGCAAATATTCTTCTCGGTATTTTGCAGCCGGCTTATCAAGGAGTGTAAAGACCTGTCTGGGCGATTGGTGTAATTTGCCCGAAAGTATTTGTGATGTTTAGGAGTAGGCTTAAAATCTTCCCTCGGAGCGAAAACGTTACAGCAATAGGGCTACTGACACCCTCCCCTCCCGACCATTGCCCCCACTCTTTTTATTTGGCTACATGAAGGCGGCCCCTCGAACAGTCATCTAAATCACATGACTAGAGACGGCATATTCCTAAAACCCTCCACGGTGAGTCCAGGAACGTGGCGCTTAGGGTATGGAAGCGAGGTAATCCTGCCTAATGGAGCGTGGACTCCGCGGCAAATGTTTATCTAAGTAGGCGCGGATTATATGACCGCTGTCCCGGATAACTTCGCTAAGAAATTGGTCTGGACTATAGCTCTACAAGGCGCGATTATTTGTTTCGGTGATTTATCCGGATGCTCTAACTAATTGGATCGAGACCACGAGCACTCGTGACTCGTCAACTTTACCTAACTCTGTTTAGATTAAAAGACCGCGAGTCCGAATAATTTTACGTATATAAGTTTATAGATCATAAGGTAACGCGTGGCCGGATAATTTTACCTAACTGGGCGTAAGTCGTAAATTCACAGGGACGGGTAATTTTATCTTAGTAAGTTTGCAGCATCAGGCCACTGAGCCTGTTCATTTTTTTTTTTTTTTTTGGTCTGGTTGGGCCAGACGTTAATATGGTCGCATATCTTTTATTAAGTGGGCTTGGACTAGGAGACCATATATGGTCAGATAACGCTATCAAAGTGGACCTTTATGGGCTCCAATGTGGGCCGTGCGGTCCAAATGGCTATAACGGCCTAAGCTCACTTAGATAAAATTCCCGGTTTTCTGCGAGTGAAGGGAGATATTTACAATCATGTACAATCCCCGCGAAAAGTTTGCTTGTACTGTGAGCGACCATAATATTTTCGAACTGGAAGGGTCTCGTGTCCTAAGCACCACACTATTTGGACTGCTACGTATTTTAGGGCGTCTCGCAGAACAGCTTAAAATGCGGAAAACGTCCCATGTAGATAAATAGGGCAGCGAATGCTGGCTTACGTTTTTCTAGTGCAACTGCACAACGGCATGAGGCCAGAGGACAAGAAGGAACGATACGCAGCGCTGGCTAACAATGAGAAGTTTATTCTACTTGTAATGTCGCCAGCGAAGCTGAAAAAATAGAAAATACACAAAGAACCGCGATAAATATCCCTCTGAGCAAGCACATTTTTGATACCATAAGGTGAACTATAGGCATGGAAAAATTGATGTTCTTTCTGCAAGATAGATATATAGATGTGCTTAGACATATTTCACCTCACTTCGTGATCTCAGACGCCTCGATAATTTTTCTAGTCGGCTAATCTTTGTCATCATCATCATCAGCCTGATTATACCCACTGCAGGGCGAAGGCCTCTCCCATATTTCTCCACTTAACCCGGTTCTGTGCTAGCTGCATCCACTTGACCCCTGTGAACTTCTTAATCTTAATCTTTGTGTTTATATACAATTCGGCAGTTTTTATACACTAGCTGGCAAGAGCAGTCACAGCAATGAGCTTGGATGTGACGGGCGGCATTCTTGGCATCGTTTTTGTACTCCCTCCGCCTGCCATTCAAATAACGGCCATTTTGGCAAACACAGGATCCGTCCCACATAGATCAGAGATGTGTAAGCACCCCTCCTGTGCATGTACGTTGCAGAAAGAACATCAGTTTTCGCATACGTATAGTTCACCTTATGGCATCAAAAATGTGTTTGCTCAGATAGATATGTGTCGCGGTTCTTGGTGTTTTTTCTGTTTGTTTTTTTTCAGCGTCGCTCCCGCCTTTATAAGCAATTGCTTGATGAATGAAGTTTGGTTTGGTTTGGTTTGTGGGGTTTAACGTCCCAAAGCGACTCAGGCTATGAGAGACGCCGTAGTGGAGGACTCCGGAAATTTAGACCACCTGGGGTTCTTTAACGTGCACTGAAATCGCACAGCACATGGGCGCCTTGTGCTGTGCGATGTCAGTGCACGTTAAAGAAACCCAGGTGGTCGTTGTTAGTCAGTACTGTGCCCCATCCCTTCTTGTCGTCTGGTCTCGTGCTGTTGTGCTGTTACACTAGAAATCATGTCTGGCCAAGCCCACCAGTTTTTGTTGTGGCTTACCGTGGCTGTGGCTTCAAACCGAACTGCCATGCACCTAGTTTTCAAGTAACCGCAGATGCCTGATTCTTTCACATCGTCAAAAAAAAAAAAATACAGGACAATCACAGTAGGAAACCCTTACTTTATAGCAAGAGAATTGTTAAAGTGATGGTATGTGACGCTGGAACCAAACTCAAGGGGAGGGTGCAAGCAAATGAGGAGTCTGCGTAGAGGGGGCGGGGAGGGAATAAATTTCCGCAAGATCCACGGTCTGGGCTAATACATTGACATAACTGAAGATCTTCAAAGAAAGCCTTTCCTGGATGTAAAACCAAAAACCAAAAACGAAGTGGTGTTATGCAATAGACTGAAGATGTGTTTGCACCCTGCCTTTTCTAGAAAAAAAAAAGCCTGCTCGTACAACCTTTTTACCTTGGACGCACAACATGATGACTTTGTATGTCATAATCTTTGTTTACAAAGCAAACACGGCACTGTTTGCTAATAGCAGTAGTCAATATGGCGTGTCGAGTACCATCCTAGCGGAAAGCACATTTTTGCTTAGTTTATTCGAGACATGTAGATATTTTTCTTTTCGCGGTCCCAGTGTTGGTATTAAGAAAATATTAGTTTAGTGAGCCAACAGCATAGCTACAAAACAGTTGAGGTCTGCACGAAGTGTTCTTATACTCTAACATAGACTTAAAAAGAAACATACACGTGCACTCCCTCCTTTCTTTACTTCTGTGTATTTACTTTTTTTTTCAATGACCATATTCATGGAGGAAAGCTACATTAGCGATTCTATGTTCCGTGGGCAAACGTCGTTCCGGCGAGTAAGAACGGTGTTGGTCTGAGGACATTACTGCGCTCGTTTGGCTAAAAGCGGACTCCCATACAGACCCGGTTCATTTCGGTGTGCATATAGACGGCAATAGAAAAAAGGCCTCCGACATTACCGGTGTAATGAAGAGTGCGAGGACACGCCTATGGCAAGATGGCATAATTGCGCTGCAGATGCTTAGCTCTTTCCTTCTCAGCTTTTTTTTTTTTTTTTTTCCGGTCGTTTGCGCTTGTTTACTGCTCACAAAAGCCCGCTATCCACCAAATTGCAGTAAAGTTAAAAAGTTCATATAATCGGGTTGTTACTTTTAAAACGCGGAAAATGTTTCATGAAGATAATCGATAACACGTCTACGATTGGCTATTCCACGCGCGTTTGTATGTTTTACGCTTTCAGTCAAACTTTTGCCGTACTTATTTGGGCCCGCCTCAGGCGACATCTATCGAAATAATTCTCGACTGATAAAAGCTGCCGCATGGATAATATATGATGGCGCCCTTACCAGCTAATTCATGAAAATATTATTAAGGGGAACCCACTGTAGCTGTCACTGTTAAATGTAATATGGACAATGTTACGATTGCCACACTATTCTTTAACGCATTTCTTTCCTCTTCCTTCTACCCACGATATTTTAAGGGTGCAAAGAGCCTCCTTCTACGAGACTCATCTACATTGTTATCGAGGTGGCACGAATGTTGTATGTATTATGAATTCCATTACGAACACTTGTGAGAGGTGTGAAGAGAGATAGAGTGGTTACGAAAATGATTCTGCGATTAGCTACCGCGCACTGTTTGGAGAGGAGGACCTTACCACAGTTACAATGGTAGGCCGAGTGTTATTATCAATGTCATCGATGTTGGTTGAATGTTACGGAGGTGTAACACTGCACAAAAAAAAAAAAAAAGACTAAGCGATGGGAGACTCGGTCAAGTCTTGGACAGGACGGCAGAGGGAGTAGTTCCTTTTATTTATTCAGTTATTACGGATAGTATATGTGTCCTATACTGTAAGATATCGAAGGCCAGAAAGGCCTCTGCAGTAACTAAGTCCCTTTTTCACACTTTCCAGATGTTCCTCGCCACAAGTTACAGGACGTTTGTAGTCTTTGATCTTGAGAACGCTGGCCTCCAACTCAAAGGGACGTCGATGACTGCAGCGGCACATATGCCAGGCTTTTTATCCACCAAATCCGATGCTTGCGAAATAATCGCAATGCAGTATGTACGAAATCTTTGTACTGCGCTTAATATTTCAAAATGACAACCTCCTCTAAATTGCGCTTCTACGCATCTGTCGCTCAGTGTGAAAGAAAGCATGAGGCCTGATTCGCGCCTTTATCTCGTGTCGAAGTGCAGTGTTCCTACCGTACTGTGCTCAACTGCTTTGACCCCGAAGTGTAAAAGATGGGCCTGGAGAAAGAAACACTTCGGGTTATTTCGTTAGCGCAAATGGACCGAACAACGGCCGTGTCGAGGGAAGATAAGAAGACAACCAGAAAAAGAAAAATATCGTCACACTGCACTCGATTTGAGGAAATTGCAGCGGTCGCACCCCGGTATATAAATAGAGTAGTCTCTGTTGCCCCAGGGCGGTCGATGGCGCCACTGTACATATAATGTAAAGAAAAGAAGAACGCCCGAATGAAGAAAACTGAACTAGCTGCGTCGCTGGCTCGGAGCTAAATTGCACTAAAAACCCGGCAAGAGTCGGTGACGATTCGTTCAATTCCGTTAGTCGCGTTCTTTATCTGAGTTCGTCTTGTTGGCGTTTGTTCGAGCTCTCACGAACACCGACACTCCTTGCGTGTGTCTTGATGAGATTGACACCAACAAGAGGCGCTCCCGCTGAGTCCACGGAGAAATAAAGCTATAAACATAAGCGCGTCTCGCGAACGGCCAACGCGCTCAATTGCTCCAAAAAATGGCGCAAAAAGATATAGTGCCGTCAGTCGTATACGTATGGAAGCTAGGGGCGCCAGGAAGTCAGAAGTGCGTTTGCGGTGACGTCAGCGTTCTTCGGTTCTCTTCTGCTTTGTGTACAGACATGTTTCGTCTCATGGCTGTAGGGCGGGAAAATGATGCCTGGACCGCCTCTTTGTGAGCCGAAGTATCCTGCGCGGGAGATGCACCCTTTTTCCCTCTCAGAGGTCCATAGAGAGGTGAGCAAACAACTGACCCAGGCAATAAAACGAAGGAACGAGAAAAAAACGAAAGAAAGATCAGTTGAGAAGAGCTGAGTGCGCACACACTTCTATGTTTGTGTACGAACGCGCTCGAACACATATACGTACAAACGAACTTCGTGTGTGCGGTACAAATAGAAGGACGAAGCGGCTTTATTTTATTTGGTAAGAGTTGCGGTCTTTGCTACAGGATGTGAGCGCTCTTAGGTCATACAGAAGTTCGGAGCTTATATGAAGAATTACCAGTACAGACGGACAGAGCAAAGCCTTATTTGTTTAGGGAATAGTTGCTGCATGGCTTGAGACGGATTATTTCCAATCAGCAATGTGCCACACGCTCCACTTCAAGGTAGACCTGAGGGTCGTCCCTCAGAGCGTCGTGCATATAAACTCAACAGTACCGGCGCCCTTACGAGACATGGCAGACACAAAGAAGAGTGATGTGCCTTTGCATGAGTTGGAAAGGCGGGCGTGCAGGAAAACCGAGGTGAAAAGCGAGGCACTGGAAGGAAGGGACGTGGCATTCGAGCGGGGAGGCGGGCACTCACATTGGATTTCGAGTTCATGTTGCACTGCGTTTCGCTCGAATCACCTGCGCTAGGCCTCTGCTGCCTTCCACCACCGCAGCTTCTAATGCGCTTCGTCATCAGCCGACCTCCTGAGGGTGTCTAGCTATTAATACTTCCCTACCTCCCCGTTCTGCGTCTCTCACCACCTGAGTTCATCGCAGTGTCGTCGTCGACTCCGCACCGAGACGTGGAATGCCATACCTGCGTTCAGCCTGGCTACCAGCGCCACACCCGTTGACCACGTCCACTCGTGTACCGATAAACACCTTCATTTTTGTCTGTTTTGTGCATAGTGGCATTGTGTGCGGTGTCACCAAAGTCGTCATTAGAGAGATTTAGCTTACCGTGATCCGCGATCCGCCACCGTGACCCTCTACCGCGTGTGGGCGGGGGACGCACAAGCTGATTGGCCCCGACGCGGCTGGTCTGTGTGCCCACATCCAGTATGTGGCGCCATCTATCGGCGTTAAGGGGATCTGGGCATGCGCAGTGGAAAGCACGGTGGCGGATCACGGTAGCGGATCGCGGATCACGGTAAGCTAAATCTCTCTATTATTTTACGTAAGCGTTGAATAGTATCCTTATGGCTTTACCTTATAATCAGGGTTTAGTTCCATTTTCCTCGAATCCGGTCTCGCTAGGAATGCTGGAAAAGTGGCTAGTTGGCTTTACATATCATTATACTGCCGCGCTGAATTTAATACAAAACTGACACCAAACGACAAGGACACGATACAGGTAACTTTCCGCTTGTTAACTGTGTCGTGCCCTGGTCGTTCGGTGTCAGTTATGTGTTAAATTCAGCAGGGTAGTATATTGATACGGTCTAGTTTTTAATGCAGAACCTGTACCTGATAGCCATCTTTCATGGCTGCTAAGAAATCGCGACACAGATCCCATCTATGAATTGCGTGTGTTGTTATGAAATAAAGCGTCTCTGGGCGAATGTTGTGGTCTCTGAGGCATGATGCACAGAGCGCTAACAAAGTGAACATTGCCTTTACCGCATTTAATTTCTATTAAACGCATAAGAAAAACAGAAAAAACAAACTTTGTTATTTTGTTTGTATGTATAGTGTTCTCTTGGACGAGCAATGCATTTCACAATATGAAGAATTGACAATATGTGTCGTTCTTAGGAATTAACAAACCGTTAGGTTTAGCCTTGCAACAATATGGATACTTTGAAACCTGTGTCAAGGCCAACACGTCAAAGCATCCCACAAGAAAAAATGGCTGTTCACAGCCAGTGTGGTAGCTGCAGTACTGTAACGTAGAGTTGTGAGGATCGCCTCCCTATGTCGCAATGTTCCGACTCGTGGACAGCATCGACCATGATTTTAATTGCCAACATGAAGACGTTCAAATTCGGAAACCCCGGTGATGTGGTAGGAGGAAATGAATTTGTTTATCACCGTTCATGCGGCCGTAAATGTTTATTTTGCCCAGCTGATTGGGCTTCGTGGTTGTCTTAAATTTAGTAAAAAAAAAAGAAACAGCAGAACCCACTTTACATTGGGTTCAGTCGGATCTCCTTGCGTGTTTAGGATCACCACACAGTGTCTTGATCTCAGACGATGCGTGAAAGCTGCAACTAGCCGTGGAATCCGCTGTTTTACTGCAGGCCGCCATTTCTACGTCTTCCATCAGCGTGTCCTCAGAGCGACAAACGTTGTCTACGAGGTCATTAATTTCAAAATTCTGGCTGCTTCTTGTTATGTTTCACGGTATTAAACTTGCGGTTTCTTGAAAAAATAAATCATTAGTTATTTTGTTCACTGCTTATATGTATAAAAGGTTACCAAGCATCTTCTTGTCGTGCGAATAAACATTTTGCCTAGCAAATAATTGGTCAGGGCTGGGACGGCACTCTGATGAACATCGGTAGGTTCCCCGATTCTTCTCGATTTCCGGTTTCTACACGAGTTGGCATCTAGCCTAGTCATCATGCTGCCGTCATTTCGACGTCATGCTCTGTAACATTGCAGCGAGTTCCGTAATTCGGACTTAAGCTAAGAAAAACAATGCTTTGCACACCTTGTGGGCATTCGACATCGATGGCCAGAGTCCGAGGATCGTATCCGTGTTAAAACGCGATTATCGGGTCAATGAGAATGGAGGCAAGAATCGTCATAAAAGCAGCGCACAATATATGCATGATTGTCACCTCAGGACCCCAAACTTTCACAACAGAACTGTCTGCTATCCCAGACCTGGATCTGTAGTGTTATTTTTAACATTATTGGTCTAATCTGTCTACGCTAGATTATTCTGCTGCAGGAATGCATGCGCAATGGCCCATGTTCTGCTGGCATAAACAAAATGCAGTTTTTTTTAGGAAACTTCCTTTTAATCGCACGTGATACATGCTGTTGCGCAGTACAGCGAGTGCTGGCATTTGATAACTGAAGTAACACACATAGTTGATGTTTGTTACATCAACGTCTCGCACAAAAGATATTGATACCCCGCACCTCCACCAAGATGATACGGGGCAGAATGCTAGCACAAGAAACCACAGCAGGTGATGAGCAAGTGTTCTCAGCACAGCACAGCAGAACACAGCAAGCGTTCAGGCAAGCCCCAACGGTTTTTTTAGCTTCGTCGTCTCTCACTATATATTCTATCGTCGTTCTCTTCGGTGGCATATACGTAACAATATAATCAATGCAATACGCAATTCTGACAGTTCTTTGAATTGGGTCGTTAACAAGTTCGATCCCGAGTAGTTCGAGCATGAACACTGGCAACCACTTTGTTTCAGAATCGACGTTTAAGTCACCGCAGGCGGTGATGGGAGCGTTCGATGCCCGCGCAATCCATGTGCTCACATTCGCGTAGTTCATAAAAGCTGTCCCCGCGAAACCTGTTATGTTCCCTTTGGGCGAAATAATGTTCACCGCATTACAAACGGGCATTGTACAGAAGACAAAGGACTGATTCAGCTTGGGGAGGCCAAAGGCAAAGTAAGAATTCTGGCACTTCGTTTCTAAGGCGAAGGCCTTTTTTGGGGTTCGTGGGGACGTTCCTGTCTGTCCACTAGATGCGTTCCCCTAGTGTGCTCGCCGAAGAAGAAAATCGGTCTTCTCCGGGAATCGAACCACTATCCCTCTGATTCCCAGCACAGAGCTTTAACCAACTGCGCTAAGCCGAGATCGTGAGAAACTGATCGTAGTCCTCTTTGTCTGCCGGAAGGATGATAGTATTAGGTACTGAAAAAATTGTATGAGACAATAACCTCACATTTTCTCACACAATCTCACTCAATTCACATAAGAAATCACATGCAAGCCGCATATAATTGCATAAGGTCTCATAGCTTCTTGCACATTATCATAAATTATGTACGATATTTTATGATAAAGATGTGAACCGTATGAGAGTCTATGCGATTAAATGAGATTTTATGAGGTTATTGCCACGTAGAACTTTTGTTTTTTCAGTAGGATAGCGATGATATTGATGCTAGAATCAGGGTGATGATGCTGATGCTGATGCGGCCATTCCCCTTTGTATCGGGGGATCACAAAGTTCTGGATCAGGCCAGGAGAAACGGGTAGAAAAAATTGAGGAGTGAGAGAAAATTCTATGCTAAATGTTCAGTCAATAGTCCGAAGGGATAATGACGGTGGTAGCGATGATGATGGCGCTGCATAAAGCTGACGATGATGATAGCGCTGGTGATGACAATGATAGTGATAGGAATGACAGTGACGGTGCAGTTTGTGAAAGAAAACTCTATGCTTGTATAGTGGCTTCCGCTAATTTCGCTCTTCAGCAGGCTTAAGCGTAGGCTTGTAATTTTTTTCACTTCGGTTGTTTCAGTTCGCAGGTACCCATTAGAGTGCAGCAGTAACCTACCGCATTATGTGCAATTACGACCCCATACAGATAAACAAACTCGTTGTAAACAACCATGTGAGCGTGCCTGCATCATAGAGTAGAAGCATCCTGCCTGACTCGGGTTGCAAGGGTGCTTTCAATTCCCATCTCAGACCAGTAGTTGGCCAGCTGCCAACTACCACCAGCCACCGGCATAATCGTGACGAGTTGCAAACAAACAAACAAACAAACAAACAAACAAACAAACAAACAAAGCAACGGTGAAATGTGGCCGTGGCGATAGAAGCACCGCATTGTTGCTATGAATAGCGCTTGGATACATAACATTGCTGTGCATAGCGTTACTATGAGAGACGCACAAAAATAAATCGACTTTTGTATTGAGTACAGCTTCCGCTCTGAAATCTTAAAGGCTACCGAAGTGACGAAGCGGGGATTTGAAGCAGAGCAACTAGTCTGGCGTTAAGGAAACCTTCGGTTCGATTCACAATTCCACCGGGTACTCGCCGGTTTCCCATTAGGGAAAAAATTTCTATCGGCCTGGTGCTCGGCTCTTCCTGATTTAAAGGCTTGGAAAATGGCCTTTTAGTCGCATCATCGCTAACTCGATAAAAATCCATCCGCTTCACGCTAAATGCCATTGTGGCCATTCCAGGTGTGTCAATGATGCAGTTGCCGACTATTTATTATTTCATTCACCATCAGGCCAGTTGCATTAGTGAGGGGAAGCTTTCACCCCTGATAGCCTAGCACAAGGCCAGCAAAACGATTGTGGCTATAGCAGCGCCGGAGCTTATCCGTGGTACTGTGAACCGAACTTCGCACTTCCAAGCTAAATTCATTTTCAATATTGCCGCGTGCCTAGCGCCGCGCAGCCGCCGTGCTTGTTGCCGACGACGGTCATCCAGTAATCCATGACGCAAGTGAACCAATTGTAGCCGAGTGGTACCACAACTTGTTCTGCAGCCTTAGGTGCACCTTTTGCTTTGCATCATTAGTTGTTGTCGCGGTAAGAAGAAAGAAAAGAAAATGCACGGGCCTGTTACTGGCTCTGTAGCTGAGCCACCTTCGCTGCATCGTGCAGACAGAAGAGAAAATAGAGAAGAAAGAAAAGGAAGAGGGCGAGAAAGACGCGCCGCAACAACAGCCGTCGTCCACCACCGAAGCGGTGGCGGGTGCAATGACGGCCTACAACACATAAAAGTTCAGTATCAGGCTAGCCCCCGCCGCAAGCGGCGGTAACTTACCTGTCCCAGCCCGTACAAGGGAGTCACCCACTAGTGAAATAATGCACAGCCGGCGTAGAGAAGAGGGGGACGGGTGATTTATTGCTCCACGATGAGTTTAATTCAGGTCGTTTGAAACACACACATACACAGAAAAACACATTCGGTTCACCTATAATATAATGGGAGTTCTGTCCAACTCTGTGGATGTATTTATACCTCACACGGTAAAGAACGTGTTTCAGGTTACGTTGGTTGTCATTTATAGTCTGGTTAACGTCCGCAGCGTTCCATTATTTTATTTTCCCCCTCTCCATCTTGATAAAAGTGCACGTCACGACATCGAGTCTTGTCAGGGTGTACGGTGGGCATCCAAGCACGAAACGGTTCGTACCAACTGCCTGCGCCCTTCTTTTATTGTTAAAATTGTTCATTTCGTTTTCCTTCTTTCAATGCTTGAAGGCCTCCGTTGGAGTCGTAAATTTCGGGCGAGGCTGGAAGATTGCTTCGAAAAGGTTAACAGCGCGGAAAGGCCTCAGCCACAAGCATTTGTGGCGAGCGTACTCGTCACGCGCCCTCTTTCCTTGCTCTTACATTTCCGTTTCTTCTTTGCTGTTCATGTCTTCTAGCCTGGCGGAAATGGTAAGGGCGCTGGGGTCGCGTCCCTAGGGAGCTAGAATCGCTTAGCTAATAGGCCGTTACTTGAATTCATTGCGAGCGGCTTCTATCTGATCGCCTTTTACTTTCTACTTGCTCGCTGGCAGGGATTGGTGTGCCTTTTGTGTGGCCCAGACCAAGAATATGGCAAAATGAACGCGTGGCATCGACGTTTCTTGGGGTCAGCAAAAACGCTGACCGAAGCGGTTCAGAAGTGACTAGCGACGTCTAGCGGCCGGGAACGGCTGAATTGGGCTGGTCATGATCTGGGGAGCAACTTTCCCGAGAGGCGCATGGTCACGGGCCGTGCATCGTAAAAAGGTCCCCACCTGAAGGAAGAGCGATCCCTCGTTTGTGAGGAAGATGAATCGTCACGTCGAAGACAAGTTTTCGTTTATCGCTTTCGTACCCCATGCAAGAGGTAACCTGGACGACAGAAGCTTTATATGGCTTTTTCAGGAACAGGCTTTGGGAAATGGGTGCTTTGCAGAAATACGGTTCGCGTTTTATTCTGGGCGCGTTTAACGCTGGCTCCCATTGCGTGGCTGTTCCTACGTCGGGTATTGCGGTTGGCAAGAGCTTACGCTTGGAGCTCTAGGTAAAAGAACTCTGGTCGATACTGCGGTTCTTTCCCTTTGGTCGGCGGTGACGCATTTTTTGATGCTCGTAATAGTTTCGGTTAGCGCTTGTGTTGAAGACGTTGGGGTATGCGGGACTTTCTCTGAGGTGAATAGCGCCCGTGTTGCCGGACGTCTGGCCTAGCACTAACTCTTCAACAGCGCTACGCTCGTCTGATCAACCACATAATATTCCTTACGGGTGACAGCAAGAGTGCGGTTCTTCAAATAACTAAGTTTGTTGCCTTGTAATTCTTTAGTTTGATCTTTCTGTCTTTTTCTGCCTTCTTTCCTTTTGTCCCTTCATTCCTCACCCTTGTCGCGCTTGCTTCTTTTCTTCCCTGTGTATTTTCATCTGTTCTTGATTCTTTCATTCTTCTTTATTATTTAGCTCATTACCTCATTCTACTTCGTTCCTTTTTTTCTTAGTTTACTTCTTCGCTCTTTCTTTTCCTTATTTCCTCCTTTCCTTGCTTTTGTTTCTGGCGTGTGGCTTGATTTCCATCTAGGTTTCTGCCTTGTTAGTCTCTCTTTAATCTCTCTTTGTAGTTGAGGATGTGACGGAGTCCCGTGTTGCCCAAGAGGGGGGGGGGGGGGGGGGGTGAAACGAGGGTGGAGTACATTTGACGAAAAAGACGTCAGCAAGTAAAATAGAAAAAAGAGAAAAACGATTTCTATTGACGTTTCAGTTCTCAGCACGAGGGCCTTTCTCAGAATGAATTCGTCGCCTAATAAGGATTGTTTTTAAACAGGCTTGAATAATCACTGCATGCAGAAACGTGCGTGCACCGGATTGAGACTACCATCGTTTCTGTTTACCATGCGTCATGTGGTCTGCATGATTATTGATTTCAGATGTAGCCGTCAAGCTGTTACTTTTCCAGTGGCGACGATTCTTGCCTGATACCAGGAAGTGTTAACCATTCATGACGACGGTTTCTGCCTAAGCGTTGCTACGAACGATATACAGGACCAGCGCTAGCTAATAGATTTTTGCCTATAACACACGTACTTTGTTTTCATGGGAACGTTCTATAAACAAGTCCACGGGACTCCCGTGAGTGTCTCTGTTCAGGCTACGCAGTTGATCTCACTTTAGAAGCCCTGGAACAACCGGCGCTAGCCTCGTTTTCGTCTTACCCGACGATATTTTTTCGTTACCTTGATGACAGTTTTTGTATTATCCGGAAAGACGCGTTTAACAGGTTTCTGGCCCTTCTAAACGACATGGAAAGTGTTATTGAATTAACTTTAGAAGAGAAGATAAAGAGAAAAAGGCCTGATGGCCAAGAGCTGTCTTTTAGTGTATATCTTATTAAATACACGCCCGTAGTCAGCGCCAGCATTTGTGAAGCTTGCGCCTGCGAACCAAAGCACGTGGTTTTGGAGGTAGAGTTTCCTATTTCTGCCTGCCTGGTAACTGTTAGGTGGAGGAAGCTGAATTCTCTTCTCTAATTCTAGGGGAGAAGCGCGGGAGATTCAGAAGTAAAAATGACTCAGCAAAAATGGCACTATATAAGACGTTTTCAGCAAAAACGAGTACTAAAAGCCACTGCGAATAGAAATGGAATAGTAAAAGAATCAATACTGAGGAGGGACCAGGACTGGAATGGGTATATGACGTAACGAATAATGACATTTATTTCGCCACCACAGAGCATACGTTGGCACGGTGCCTATGTGTTTTCCTTTTGTAGAGCAGACTTGGCCAGAGACACCCGGTGCTAACTTTAGATGCAAAAAAAAATTTGTTACAGTTATAAATTGCAATGCACAAGGTTATGCACTGTTAGGCTAGCTGATGGTAGGTACTTCCTTTAGAAAAATGAACAAACTTACATACAAAACGTGAGGTGAGAACTGAAATTGAAATATAATTTGAATTTACTTGCGAGTTAAAGGAAAATAAATTGGAATATGGTTGCTAAGCGCAGAACAAGGTGCGGTATCAATGCATTCCTTGGTTTCGTATTGCTTTGACCTCGTGAACCACGACGATCTCACTCGCCCTTGACTTCTACTATCGCCGTCGTATTGCACTGCTGCTGCTCTCACCATCCAGCACGGCAATACTCTGCGTCGGACAATCGGAATGAGCCCTTTTTAGCCACCACCCGAGACAGTAAGCACAACCTGTTGATACACGTGTAGGCTGTGCTACGACACCGGCTTACTCAAGATAGGTATCAGTACAAAAGAAAAATGGGCTATTTGTAGAGCAAATCGCGTGAGGCACGAATGTAATCCTCATCACGTGCCACCTGGAGGGAAGGCGCCATAATTTAGGCCCACACATTCAAATGAACGTCACCCAATTCAGCGTTCAGCGCAACTTACTCAGAGGAGCCGAAGACGACGATGCCTACAAAATCATAATAGCGGCGTGAAATGGGTGACAGTTAAGCATCGTGAAGAAACGCACTCCGAAATAGCCAATTTATCGAAGTTCTATATTCTGTCAGTGCTCGGCACTCGCAGAGGTCAAAGGTCAAACTGGTTTCAAATCCACGCATACGTAAGAGCTATTAGCGAAGTTGCAGGTAGCAGTAGATAGATTTAGCTTACCGTGATCCGCGATCCGCCACCGTGACTCTCTAGTGTGCGTGGGCGGGGCGGCGCTCAAGCTTATTGGTCCCGACGCGGCAGGTCTGTGTGCCGACATCCAGTATGTGGAGCCATCTATCGGCGTTAAGGGGATCCGGGCATGCGCAGTGGAACGCTCGGTGGCGGATCACGGTAAGCTAAAACTCTCTAGTGTCACTGCATTAGAATGCTTTCGCATTTTCTCCACCAATTAGCTTCACCTCTGTGTGGTCGTTCGTAAACGTATTATTTCTTCTCTGACTTCCCTCTTCCTGCTTTTTTTTTATTGCGATAAAATTGAAGTCCATGTTAAGAGAAAAAGCCGGTTTCCTTGTGTGTCAGAACTTTCTGTTGGCTGATAGAGATCAGATGGCACAAAACAGGTTGACTAAAAAGTTCTCAATCCGATCATATGATCTTGTGACATTATCAACAGCTGAATTAACCAGCGAATTTCTTAACAGATTTGGCAGGTGGTCTAGAAGGCGGGAGCAAACAGTGTTGCTACAAAGCAGCACAAGGAACAACATGGCGACAAAACAGTACGCGTTAAAACAACACCGTCAAAAAAAAGCACAAAAGGACAATAGCACAGGGGAAGACAGGGCAACAAACCGGCGCAGTGTTGCTCAAAGTATGTGCTTGACAGCAGTGTTTATGCAGTCCTCGGTTTCATAAGTTAATTAGTTGAGCTTTATCCGTATTATGCAAGCAGAACCGGGGAAACGCGACGTTAATAAAACCAAGCCTAACTTAGTCAAGATGGCGGCCAGCTATCAAGTTAACCTGTTTTAAAACTCAGCTTTGCTGCGGATATGACACCACGCGGATAAGCACGTGGGGTCTGCATAAAATAAATAGAAAACCAAAGGAGTGAATATCGACTATGAAATTCACCACACGAAGGCGCAGGCTGCCTAAGAGGTAAACATGATGCTCATAACCGAATTCGAGAACAAAGAGACTAAGCCTACGCTGTTTTGGTCTGAGGCACCTTCGTGTGGCGGAGACATACGGGAGACGCATTGAAGCCCTACGTTTTTCAATCAGCCGTAAAGCCGTCGTCTCTCGCTCAATTTGCTCGGCCAAGAGCTGTTCAAACAGAAATGAAATGTACTGAAGTAAGTATTTCACGGGCACAAGTAGGCTTCAAACACAGGCCAACGCGAGCAAATCAGTTTAGTTGGCCTTGCTTCAGACCACTACGCCATCACCGCATCACGAACATCCTCTAACTCTCCCAGCTTTTTATTATATTATATTATATTATATTATGTTATATTATATTATATTATATTATATTATATTATATTATATTATATTATATTATATTATATTATATTATATTATATTATATTATACTATATTATGATATATTATATTATAATATAATATATTATATATTATAATATATGGCGTCGTTTTTGTCGACTTGCTGTTTTTGTTTATCGTACGATGTTTTATCGCTGCGCTATTTTTCGTGGTGTGGCGTTTGGATGCTGTTTTTTTGCGTGTGCTGTTCCTATCGCATGCTGCTGTCTGGTGGGTCGTTCTTTTGTACGCTGTGCGACATCACTCACAGTGTCGTTATCTCAACCATGGAGCAATACAAAGTGCGTCTATGTGAAGAAAAGCACTTCAGCTAAAAATAACGACGCAAAATAATCAAAATAGAAAAGAATGCGAATTCGGCTACTTATTTGGCCATTGAATTGCATTAACCATGCCGCCGTGTTTTTCTTCTTTGTGCTGTCAGTCAGGTTGTTTGCCTGTATAAAGCCAGAGCAGTGAGCTTTATTGATGACGTTATGCAAGCGGTCACTTTGTTTGCCTTGCCATATATGCTATAAAAATCAATCGCGGCTATGTATATTTCGCACAACGTTCATACTGCGTCACGTGGGAGCGTGGAGCTGAAAACAGAAATGTCGCTTGTTTTTCGTGGCCGGTAGATGTACGTTCATGCCTCTTTTCATTCAGTGGGATTCTTTCGCTGCTCACTGTTCATATTGCAATACACAAATCACATTGTAGCCACCGGAAGCAAACTCTGTGCTTGATATTAGCATTGTCAGACTCCTTGTATAGCTTCCATTTTTAATGCAGCTAGGTGCAGGAAATCTATCATCTTATATTTTTGCGTTCGAAATGGTCTCTATCTTTCAGCAAGGCACTCGTGTCATGCATTTGATAGCCTTTCTTTTTTTCTTTTTGTTTGCTTTCATTGACGAAAGGGATAAGTAACGACGTGCCCTATATCGATTTCTCGGGCGCTCCTCTACCGCAGTACAGGTAAGCGCGATTTTATCGATCACAAAGCACCCACTGTCAGGACCACTTCCGATGTACTGTTTAGTAATCAATGTTCCATGCTCTTTAATCAGCCATTCGTTAAAGCAATCGTCGTCACAAATAGAACTCAATACGACGCGTCCATAGACGATATTCAGGGTTTATTTTAGGGTCCCTTGTTTGGTAAGGGCCCTTCCAGGACTGAAAACATCTTATATGCGTCCTTGGCATTCGTCCTGATCCTACACAAGAAAAGTTTCTATTACAGTACCCTACATTCTTTACGTGAGAACTGCGGGCAGTCGACTCGCGTTTCTTTCGAGGCGCATACAATGCTAATGATACGGTAAATACATTGAGCATTCAGCGACGAAATGTCCTGTTTTAATCCAAACCAATTCATTTTCACAATTGAACCACGAGAAGACACTAGAAGATCACCATACCGTCTTTTACCTTATCATACCTTACCTTACCATTTTCCCCGCGTGCAGATGGAATATATATAGTATCCAGGTTCAGGCGCAGTTATCCTATGATTAATAATAATAACAAAAAAAAACGAATGTCGATGGAATATAATAAACACGTTGGGGTTGGCGACTGCCGCCAGCAACCAGTGCCGCAAACGCAGCATCTTATTAAAACTGAAACTGGCCACCATGGTATGGTACTCTGGTATAACCTCCAATATAAGTTAAGCAGTTAACCTTAAACCTTCAGTCCCCAATAAGGCGGATACTTGAGCGAGTTGGAAAGCATTTGAACTCATCTTTTCTAGCGCTTCTTCATCTAATGTCCCTTGTGTGTTAAAGAAGCGCTAGAAAAGATGACCTCAGTCCCCAGCTCCTACGAAGCAAGTGACCAAAATAGCGGGCCAGACCTCTGACGCAACTGAGAGTGCTAAAATTCTATAGATATGAAGATTTCGCTATTAGGCATTGAATGTGGTAACGTTTAACGTTATGACCTTTTCTAGTGAGGCGAGTCTAGCATTGCTCATCGAGGGCTTTGTGGGAATTAAATGATATGTGTTAGGTCATAGTGAAGTTGGGCGGACAGGAGAAGCATACTGAGTGCTAAAAGCGGGCAGGTAATTCGCTACCATGGATTATCTGGTAAATGCGAACTAGGTGTGGGACGCGTGTTCAATAATGATGCATTACGTAGCTAGATCTATTCCATAGCATTAATGAGAGGGTGGCGGTAATCATGATTAAGCTTAGAAAGATGTACAAATTCAATATGGTGCAGGAATTCATGCCTGCATTGAAACATAATTACTAAACAGCCGAACGGTTCTATGAAGGCGTGAAATTGGCAGTGCATAAAACAAAACCGTACCGATGGGCGACTTCAGTGACAATATGGCAAGAAGCTGGATAGAGACCAGGCAGGGAGAGACTATTTCATATATTCGAGGGTCGGCAGGGGGAGGTGTTAGTATTAGAGTTCCGAAAGCGAAACAATATACTGATCCTGAACAACGTTTACCTCTGACGGAAGACCTGGAATGGAAGATTCTCAATGAGGAGACTAAAAATGAAGCATACTTTATACTGTGAGCTAGCCTTGGCATCATGCAGGATGTGGATGTGCTAATCAGGGCTTGTAGTAATCACACGCTAGTAATGTCTTTAGTTAGCATATACGTGAAGAAGGGAAATGAATGCTATTCTTAGAAGTGTCAGCACGGAGTGCGCCACAGAATTAGGCAGTGGGATAGGTAGGCAGGATGCCGGTGAATTCCCTAAGAAGGCGAGACGTTTTTTTTAATGAAAGGCTTAAGCGTGGAAGCCTCCAGCCCATCAGGGAAGATAGAACAGACAATGCTGTGAAAGTTAATCAGTATGTGTAAGGTACCCATGCAATGAAGAGGCAATTCAGCCCGTCTAAAAGATAGGAAACAGTCTAAAAGCATTCAGGAGACGACAGGATATAGACATAGATCAGGTGTATCATTTAAAAGATATCAAGAGCAATGTCATAAACCAAATGATTAAAATAGCCAACTGGTTTACACACATCTGTAAAGTAGTAGAAGTAATCAATGCGAGAATAACACATGTTCTATGTTCGGGAAATTGACCATTACGTTGATAACGAAAGAGAAAGTGAAGGAAGGTTTCCGCATGCAACGAGGGAATAGGCTGGTGTGGATCAGGTAAAAGCAGAGCTTCCGAATGACGGTAGCTAGATTGTGGTGGAAACGCTGGCCACCCAGTACGCGCAATGCCACAAAAACTCGTGGTCGTAATTACTCCGTAGCCCTCCACTACGGCTCCTCTTTCTGTCTTTCCACTTTCACTCCCACCTTCCTTTCTTTCCTTACGGCGCAGTTCAGGTGTCCACAGAGAAAGAGTGACAGATACTGAGGATTTCTCTTCCTGTGAACAAATTATTAATATTATTATTATTACCCGAATCGTTGAATAATGCTGACATAATATTAAACTGTAAAAAAAGGTAATGTAAAGGTGATGAAAGGTATGATCCAATTAGGTCAATCTTATATAATCGCTTATAAAACTAGGACCACCATACACGTCAATTATCTTTTTATTGCGAAAGCAATACTACGCCAGGTCTAACCGCTCGTTGCGTGGTCCGTGGCCCGTGAACCCCCCCCCCCCCCCCCTGCCAGAAGAGGAAGAAATAGAGGAAGATGAGGAAGCAGAAGAAGAGGAAGTAGAGGAAGCAGAGGAAGAATAAGAAAGGGAAGAGGAAGGAAAGGAAGGGCAAGAAGCGCACGAAGGAGAGGAAGATAAAGAAGAACGCTCGGTCACCGGCAGGTTATGCTTTCGCTCCATATTCGGTTCAGCAGCGTTGAAACCTCATTTTTTAAAGGCTACTCGACAACATATCATGACCACACTAGCAACCAGGAGCTAGATAAATGCGCGGAATATAACCAACTCATATAATAGGCTACATAGATTACGAGATGGCCTTTGACTCGGTCGAAAACTCGGCAGTTATGCAGCCCTGCATTGCGGAACCAGGTTTTAGATCAGCCACATGTGAAAACATTGGAAGACGACTATCATGACTGCACAGCAACCACAGTCCTACATAAAGAAAATAAAATTAATCCTGATTGTTCAACCGAAGTATTGTTAAACGTATTGAAAACAGATAGAGACTAGCTTTGTTGAAGATAACCTCAGTAACCTGCGATTCTCTGATGATACTGCCTTTTTAGGCAATTCAGATGGAAATTGTAATGAGTGATGAATAGTATAGACAGGTGAAGAACAGCGGGACTGAGAGTTAATATGTCGAAAATTAAGGTAACGTTCAAAAGCGCTGGAGGGTAAAAGCAGTTTACGATAGGAGGCGACACGCTGAAATGTCAAGTGAATACGTTTGCTTGTGACAGATAGTGATCATAAGCGCAGAAAACGAAAGTGAAATAACTAGAAGAATAAAACTGGGTGGTGCTGAATCAGCACGTGCTCTAAGATATTAAATCTGAGTTTCCTAGTCTCCACGAAAGAAGAAAGTATGTATCTTAGCGGTGCTCACTTCTGAGCCAGAAACGTGGATGCTAACGAAAAGGATTCCAATTAAATCGCGCACAACGTTGAGAGTATTGGAAAGGAAAAAATGACAAGGGCAACGTCTTGAGACAGGGGGAAAGAGAGTGGGGAAGCGAATAAACACGAGCTACAGAAATGTTACTCAAATTCAACAAACGGAATTGGGCACGATCAGGGTAGGTGATATGAAGGCAGGTTCGCGGACGAGATTCTGAAGTTTTGAGGACAAGGTTGGCAAAGCTGGCGCAGATGAGGGTGAATGGGCAACGTGTAGGAAAGGCCTTTATCGTTCAGTTAGCGCAGAAAGGCTGCTTCTGCTACTGAGGGGGATGATAAGACTCGTTTGTATAAAATCTATTGCCGGATATTTCATACCAATGCATCAGTACGAGACATCTGGTGCTATCCCACTCAGATAACGATCGCTTCGTGGTAATTATTCAAAACCAATTTTAGTTTAAAATGTGTAGTGTTGTTAATATCTTACGCTTAGACTAATGTTCATTCAATCTAAAACTCATCGCTGGATTGAGAGCATGCGAGTGCCAAAAAAACGCCCTGCTTCGTTCGTTTAAGTCTGCGGGCCTGCATACTTGCACAGGTACGCTTGATGAACTTTGGGCCGATTTCGAAGGTATTTGCTGAAGCTTCGTCTGTGAAATTGGTCTGGAATTATCTGCGTTCCTGCTCCCTGTGACCCTTATCTGCGGACCTTGAACACCATCTACAAGAAACACAAACAAGCCCGCATCTCTGCCTTTAGGATACGAGCGACGTAAGCAGGACGCTTAGGAAGAACACGACACGGCTCAAGTTGCTTCATCTTTAACATATCTAAATCAGACAACGGATATGATCTTTGTTCAATTTCCGGTATTAAATGTACCATCGCTTCTTGATGGAAATTATACCACAGAAACGAAAGCGTCATTTTACCGGAGCATGATATTGCTGACAATAAATAAATAAATTTCGATTTATTGAATTCTAGCTAAAATTACGCAGAGTGGCTGTAGTAAGTTGCATCAAGCAGCGATGGTGCATTTATTAATACCTCGAATTGCAGATTATCAAAAAAGTTGCTTGATTTAGATATGCTGGACAATAAGCAACCTGAACCGTGTCATGTTTTTCTCATGACCGGCTTTATTATAAAGCCGGCTATGGCTCTTCCTAACCGTTCTGTTCACATCGCTCATGTCCTAGAAGCGGAGATTATTTTTCTTGTAAGTGCTGTTTAGGGCCCGTAGGCAATGGTGACAGGGAGCAGAAGCGCAGAGAATTCCCGACCAATTTCACGGACGGCGCCTCATTAATTACCTTCGGAATCATCCCAAAGTTTATCAAGCGTACCATCCCTAGTGCAGGCCCGCGCATTAATGCAAACAGTTCAAAGTGCTTACTATTTTTCTTGCTCGCGTATTCTCAGTCACAGTAGAAGATGGGGACTTGGTGAACAATAGTCGAAGCGTAATGACACCAGACGCATTCAGCCAAACTCAAATTGACGCAACCCACTCTGCTTTCGCTTCGTCAGTCAGCCCCTGCCGCCAGATGCCCCCAAGACGCCGACCCGCAGCCTGTGTTGTTCGATGAGACGCATCCGGTGCAGCCAACCCTCCACTCGCTATCCTACCGGACGTATCGATTGGGAAGGCGCTAGGTCGGCTCACTGCCTTGCGATGCTTTTTATGTTCCATGAGAATAGAACAGCCGCGCTTGCGGCTGAAGAAGTTGGGGGCGTTGAGCTCGACGCCGCCGAGTAAGCTTGGAGCCGAAATAGAGGACCGAGTTCTCATGCTTAAAAAAAAAAAAATGTGCGTAAAATGAAGTGTTAAGATCATCTCGCAAAGTGCTCCTAATGTAAGATAGGATGCAGGTATCGAAGCAAAGCGAATGCTTTTTAAAAGTGAGCAGGTAGTGCGTTGAAAACATTTCTCAAGGGGCTGTACTTATGTACTAATGACAACTTTCTTCAAAACTGTAGTAGACACTACTAGAATGCTGCCTTATAGAAGCATGTTCTCACACGCTCACAATCCGAACTATGCAAGCCTCGAAACTTCTATTGCATTTTAAGAAATGCTACTGCCATGTCACAATGTATGTGATTGTAGTGTCGCTACATTTAGACACAGTATAGCACGGTGGTACAGCTATTGCTCCTTTTTTTTTCTACCTTCCTGCAGTTGATGCATTGCCTTAGTCTCTCTATTGAGGCTTTTCGAGCCATAGTTGTAGATTGATTAGTAATTGTAGCTCATTTTTCCTCGCATTTCTTTTTCATAAACGCTCGCAGTATTGTTTGTGTACAGTAAAAGAGAGGTTCCTTTTTTAATTGAATTTAAGGTGTCTAGTCTAAAACTCTTTAGTAACACTATATACTATAAAACACTTTATTTGTACTGTACCCTATAAGAATGCTATAATGCTATAATACTATATCTGAGTTTAAACTATCCATGCGAGGCCACGTGGTTGTGACCTCACAGAACGGCGTAGCCAACCAGAGTGACGAAACAAACAAGATCGGACAATATTCTTCGCCGGTGGTGATAAGCGTAGTGATTTCGCACTAAATGTTAGGCTTAAAGGCGCTATCACGTTCGCCTCTGCTTTTAAGGCAGAACATAATTAAGTGTACAGCTAAATTTTGCTCTGTGTTAGTTTTCATGTTCGTCCACGTCTGCCAAACCGACTTACCACCTCCTCCCACAACTTTTTGCACGCTTATGTGAGAAAAAGGTATATATGAATTTAGGCCTCTCGAATTTCAGAGTTCCTGCCAGCGGTCATAGATTTTTTTTGTGCAGCCATTGAGCGTTTTCAGCGTGGCGTCATAACCTTAAGGGACCAAACTCTGATCAGTGGTATATAGCTTTCTACGTCTTTCTGGACAGTGGCCGTGGTTTTTTCGGCACAGATCAGCGTTTGCTCTGTGACGTCATAACTTCACACGATCGCGCATTTTGACTAATTACCATTCGTGCATTTCAGGACGGTGCTCGATCTTGTTTCGTTTGTCAAGATACTGCATGTCTTTCTGTAACATTCCAGACTCTTCGACGCGCAATGAAGCTAAAATTTGTATGCGTTTGCATTACATACAGTATTAAGATTAGTTTAGCCAAGTTATGTTAGGTTTGGGCGAGTTGGTTGTTTATAATGTATGGAGCATTTCGCATGGGTGTCCTAACTGCGCCTTCAAAGTGATACAGCTTATGTTGTCACTTTTTTTCAGTGTGTGGTGAAAAGTAGGTGTACTTCTGATGTGTCTGCATACAAGTTGGTGCGCTTTAAAATGGCCATGACTAGATTAGACTAGGCCTAGTCAAGGCCATGACTAGGCCATGACTTGCAATGAATCTTGATCGATCCATGCGGTGTCTGAGTCCTCGAGAGATGGCGATAAAAAAGGGACATCGCGTTAGCTTGGTGAACACAGCGCCATGTAATGCTAGCTTTACACGCCCATGAAAAAGCGAATACATCGCCGCAAAATCGACGTTTCAGATATCGTTTAACGGACGCCCCGATTGTCTTCTTTAGCTGCTTTCGAATAAAGGGTGGTAACATGAAATCAGGAAAAAAAAAATACCGAGGAAGTGCGGGGCAATATGCGATTAGGTTTCGAAATGAAAAAAGGCAAGTGACATTAAATCTTTTGTTGTATGTGGATACCGGAACTGGCAGCCTGAAGGCAGAGACGATTAGGCGAGAAGGGGACAGAAAGAGAGAAACGCAGGAGGGTGACAGGCTACCTGTGTGCTAGAAATTGTGTTGACAGGTGTGCACACACTTTCTAGTGTATGCGTTTTCGTGGTGTTCTTAAGGTGAAAAGTGAGCTCAAACACAATAGAACCCACTAAATAGGCAAATAAATCCACTTTATGTGTTTTGTTGCGTTTGCGCTCACCTTTCATCTTGAGAATATATACCATCACCAATTAGCCCAAACCGAGGGGTTTTTGAACCTTTTTGAATTAGCCAAATTGTTTAGTAATGCCACATTTACAGCTCTATCTTGTGTACAGATATAGTTCTGCGTTGCTGTGCTGGCGACAATGCACCATTGGCACCAATGGTGAGTGTTTTGAGTCAGCTCTTATCGTACAGGTGGAAAGAAGACGGTTTTCTTTGACTATATATACGTGAAGTGGCAAGGGTCGTGAATTCGTTCGCCATATTGCCGGCGAAAATGCCAAAGGTCAAGTTCTGCCTGCGGAGAACTAGTAGATCATGAGCATGAAGAAATTTATCGCTCAGTCGGTTTCCCGGCTGGTGGAACGAGTGAACTTTGTTTTTTCCTCGATCGACAAATATTTTTTGTAGCATTTATCGCACTCATAACGCTTCAAAGCTCAGCACTGTGAAACAACGTTATATTGCCATTCTTGTCAACATGTCGCCCTATGTCCGTCTTGTTTTCTTTTCCTTTCCACAGTCCGTTCCTTTGCGCCAAGTGACATAAATGAGACGTCAGAATACTAACAGCCCAAAACTTGACTCTTTCGAGGCACGCTACAGACACCACACCATTCGCTAATTTATAATGCGTGGTCTCTGGCGCGCGAAGAGGATCGACATGGTCACAATTGGAAGAACCTAACAATGGCAAAATGCTAGAACAACGGGAGTAAGTGGAGGAGGTGGAGGGGAAGGCTAGTCACAACAGAGAAATGGAAGGGTCCGTGGCAGCGCTATGGGAAGGAGACGAAGGAAACGGAGAAAGTATGGCGGGGAAAAGAAGGGTGACGACGGTTCTAACCGGCCCTCTCATATGCGCTGCCGTAGCTCCCCAGACGTATTGATTCTGCGCCCCCTCCCCCGCCTCAACCCCGGGCTCGCTGGCCCGTGTCTGCCTGTGTCCACACCGCGTGAGAATAGCAACAGCCGTAGGACGGTGAGGGCGCGCGAAGCGAAGCGTGGGAGAAGGCGAATGGAGCAGCATGTCCCGGCAACAATGCATAGGCCTGCATCCACAGTCTCGCACCAATCGCATTAGGCGAAATTGAGGCTGGAATTCGCGCTTAGTATGAAAAACATTGCTCCCTAGGCGATGTCGTCTCCCCTCTTGTCAGCCGTAGTGTTTTAAAGGAAGACAGAAAAGCTGCGGGAAATTTTCGCTTTTTCGATCTTCGGACTGCTTGCATTTTGGCCGCTCTATTGAAATTCTTTAGCTCAGTACTAATTAGGCATTTATTGTGTAATCGACAAATGGTTTACTGACAGTTGGTATAATTGTGTTGGCCGTTCTTCGGGAGGGAAGGGGTGGGTCGTTCAAATTGGAGGGTGATGTTGACAATCGTTCGAAGTATACCTGACCTTGCGATCACTTTCGCATAGTGACCTATCCTTAGAGATCCGTAAAAAATATACTTCATTTCACAGCTTCCACGGAAGGACAAAGGAAGGAACGAACGCAGGGACGACAAACGGTCATTTCACTGGATATTCTTCGAAACACACCACTGACAGGCGCCTTTATGCTCAAATCCTTCATATAACCTCAAACTAGTTCTTCCGTAATTTGTTTTTAAAACAACCTCTGACACTGACATTTGCAATTTCATTTGATAGCTGTTTGTACATTGATAAAGTCCCATTGTCAGTTAAAGCAGCGTGGTTGCTGTTATAAGGCCGTAATAAGTCAACATAAGTCAGCATTACATTGTAGCCCGTATTTTATATAAATAAAACTGGCTCGCTCCTCCCACGTTGCAGCTTTACCTTATACGTTGGCTTTGGACTCTTGCACGGCGGACTTGCACGTATTTTCGGCTATACAAACAGCACGTGTTCTACAACCTCCCGGCGATGAGCGCAAACACTGTGTACCTGTCGCAAACAGCTCGATGGGCGATGCAACGTACTGCACTATAGACTCTAGCAGAAACAAGGTTTTTCGGAATGATGTCTAGGACAGGAATTCAGCACTTTGAAAGCCACGTGCTGAATCGGCACAAAAACACCTATTTCGGCCGACATATCTGGAGTAGCTCTTACTCGTGATAAATAGAATGGTAGCCCTTAGTAAGGAGCAGTCACTGCTGATATCGAAGACGATGCTCTCTCCCCCCTCCATCCCCTCCACCTTTTGATCGGCACACAAAAATATATTAGTCCATTCAGCCCCTCGCACGGCCATTTTTTTCTTGAGTTCCCCAACTGTTCTTTGTTGCAAAACGCTTTTAAGAGTCCTTGTTTTCTTGCTGCTTTCCAATTTGAAACGTCTGCCTGGCGGAGTGTGTGTACGCTGAGAAACTAGGAGGGCCAGCAGGCTGCTGTACGTTCTATGGACAGTGCCGAGACTAAAAATAACATAGAGTCAGCGAGACGAAGTCGATACAGCCTTCAGCTCCACATAAAAATAGTTTAGACTGCCTAATGGTAACTTTAATAGCAGCTCTCTTTATTAGTTACTCTGATAGTAATAGCACAACCCACTACCTCGCGCACGCGTCCGTAGTTACATGGTGGAACTGCTAGGAAGTCGATACAGCCTTCAGCTCTACATAAAAATAGTTTAGACTCTCTAATGGTAACTCTGATAGCAGCTCTTTCTATTAGTTACTTTGATAGTAATAGCACTGCCCACTACCTCGCCCACGCGTCCGTAGTTACAGGTTCGAACTGTTAGGCCCTTGCCGCTTCGATCGATACCCCTGGAAAAAAACGCACAAGAACGGAGCAATGCCAGTGAACAAGACGAAGAATGTAGAGCACGCAGGAACCGGTACTCTAGGAGACCCCACGCTTACGTAACCATCTCGCTGGCTAGATAGGTTTCGAGAGAAATTGGCCAGCTGTTACCGGCTGGCTAATATGTTCACTAATCGGCAGTATGGTGGTCAGCCGATGGTATCCTATGCATGTTTCGGCGGAGAGAGCAGGGCACTTTGCTTCTGGAGATACCGTTACGCTAGTAGGCGAACACAATATTGCCGCGAAGGTTACAAGTCTTTATTTGTTGTTTTCAACCGCCGCCAGTATGCGGCCTTAACACCGTGGTTGCAACGCATTGAGCGATTTTGTGCTCTTTGTTTGTGCTGACCCTACTGAAAAAATTGTATGAGGCAATAACCTCACATTTTCTCACACAATCTCACTCAATTCGCGTAAGAAATCACATACAAATCGCATATAATTGCATAAGATCTCATTGTTTCTTGTAAATGATCATAAATTATGCAAAACATTTTATGATAATGATGTCCACCGTATGAGAGTCCACGCGATTTGGTGAGATTTTGTGAGGTTATTGCCCGATAGAACTTTTGGTTTTTCAGTAGGGCAGTGCTGCGAAAAGGGACTTTATCGTTTTCTTTGTATAGTGAGATACCCGAGATTAGTCTGGAATGGTTGAAGGCTAGTCCAGCATCCTGTCTGGTTTATTTAGATGATTCTGCGCCGAATTAAAATTGAGCACCGCTGAATGCAACTGGCGTTCTTAGTTCGACGACCAGCGAGGACGTTTGCTGCTATCGCCGCCGCCGATTGCTTAGTTCTTTCCCGGGAGCGTCAGTCCAATAAAGGGTTGATTTCAGTGCTATTATACCTGTCACCTTTTTTTTTATTTTTTTTTTGCGTCTGCGGCCTTGTCACTATGACGGGACAATATGATGACGCGCTTGCTGGTTGCCTCACCTCGCCGTTGCACGGTTTACTTAGTGCCGAGGAAAACATAGGATCACCATGGAGATAAACGTATTGGACGGAAGGTATTATAACTAGGAGAGCAACTCCGTGATGAGAGTACTGCTTGGGCCCTAGGAGGAAGGTGGGGGTGTAGCCATGCTGCAGTCGCCTCAACCACAGGCCATCTTCCAAAACCAGCTTGGTCGTCTTCACAGGGTTTTTGGAAAATTGGGTTGCAAGGGTAGCATGGGCAGAGCATCATATGGAATGCAATCATTTAAATCTCAAACTCTCGCATTATTAAAGTTGTTTCACAAGTTAGTTGGAATTGGTTGTAACACCAATTATATAAGTGGTTATAAAAAACAAGTAAAATAATTCCAGCTGGATAAAACATAATACCTACCTTATTCAGACGCCCTGCCACACTACGTTACTCTGTTTTGTTATATTGTTGATGCTTAAACATTGAAAACAGACCATAGAAGGATTCTGTTGGCGCACAATGGGTTCCTAACGTGTACGTGACCTCTATAGTGTATTTCTGTTGCATATATATGTTTTGTGTTCGTATATATGCTCCATCTTTGTTTTTGTTGCTGTATATATGCTGTGTAACACGGGTCTCGATGTGCATTGCTGATGCAGTTTGTGTGTAAAGATGAAGTGTTATTCCTGTGTCATGATTTTCTTTTTTTTGTTTGTTAATCGCGCGACCGGCAGATTGTATATCCAGTAGTGAAATGTATTCGGTGACGAGGCCTCGTCAGGCGTTCACTAAACGCCTTTTGCCTCGTGAACCATGGCAGTACTCTGTAAATTACTTTGAGATTTGTTCTTGTGTCGTACTCTGTCAAAAATAAAACAAGCAAACGAATATCGTGGGCTTTTAAGCAGCGGTCTTGCACCGTACGGCTAATAGCTAATTAAATGTGTGTATTGCGGCGTGCTTTTGATGTTACATATAACGCAGAAGGTGGAGGAAACCTCTACAGTAATGTGTCGGCGTTAAAGGCTCGTCATGGGTAGAGAAACCGAACGGGACGAGGTACTCGCGAGTGTAGTCTGTTACCACTCTAGTATAAATCGCCTCACTATCAGCACTTCCAAACATTGCGACCTCAGTCTGGCCAGTATGTAACTAGCCAGTTTGAATCGGTGGAAAGTTAGATAGTGCATGCTTGCAGATTTTAACTATTTCGTATGTGGTCAGGCAATAATAACTTTTCTTTCCTACCTTAATCGACTGGATGTTAAGCTCGAAAGTATAGGCCTTTTACTATTGACTTTCCATGTATATTAGAGTATATGACATGCACTTAACTCAACTCGCCTTTACCCGCCTAGCCCAAGATAACTGGCTATTGTAACGTAACACTGCGTTATGGGTCGTTTTCTAGCTCCTGTCCCGTGTTCTGCGCTGGTTTACCTTTCTTTGCATATTAATGCAAAATAAGCACAGTGGGCATATTAAAAGAAGACGTTCCTGAGATGGTAAATGTTTCGAGTTACGACGAATGTTGTGGTTCTTTGAATGTAACGTGTCGGGGAAGTTTGTCCTAGCTTAATTTTAGGTTTTATTCGTGAAGACCAAAACACTCCACGTGTGCGCACCTACAAAGTCCAGATAAGAGTTTGTTTAGCAACTGATATGCTAGATGGTGCACAAAACTATGGTCATTCCGCAGTGTGTTCGATAATAACCAGTTCATTTTAAGAAAACTGAACTAATATTCTTAGTCGACAAAACTCTCATAATAAGCTCTGATCACAACAGGACCGATAACGATTATCCCGCGGAGAACAATGACGGTGATAAGATTGATGACCAATCTTAGCATGTTCTGCTGGCGAAAGCGATGTTGTAGCGTCCTGTTCTTTCTTCTGTGTCTTACAGGAGCCATGACCACAACGTGGCCGTACCACTGGGGCGGACGCCTGCGCGGCGAATACCGGCGGAAAAGCCAACTTTCGGACGATACCACTAGCAGTACAAGTCGTACCAGCACCCTGAGAAGCACCACCAGCTACAGCAGCGCCAGCCGCAGCAGCAGTGGAGGCAACCTGCACGAATTCGCCGCCGCCGCTTCCATGACCCTCCGCCGTTCCCGGTGACCCCACCGGTGAATGCATGGAGGACGGCCGGCCGCCACCTTACGTTAGCCGGGGCTCCGTGGCCGACCACCGCCAAGTGATTATAGACCTGGACCAGACCAGCATCGGGGGCTCTGGGACCGGAAACAGGGCGTCGCAGCAGCAGTCGTCTCAGCAGCCGGAGGAGCCCCCCGTGGTGACACCGCGATACATGCGTAGCGCACCCATCAAGCTCCTGACCCACCCGGTGGACAGGAACCTCACCTGGTACTTCGTGGCCTCCGTCGCCTTCGTGTCCGTGTGCGCCATCATCGGTGAGTACCTTCAGTGGTGAATGGGGCTAACCATGTCACTAACTACTTCATAATTTCTTAGGAAATTGGATAAAACCTGAACGATGACAGGAGACCACAGCGTGCCCTACATGTTGAAACCGAGCTAGATCGTTTTTTTTTTCTCAAATCGTTTTCAACAGAGTTACAGTTGCCTGATGTGAATAGGAAACTTTGAAGGGCCGTACGATTATGAATGAGTTGGTCGAAACTCCCCGATGGAGGCTTCATTAAATAACGTTGAAAAAAAAAGCTTTAAAAAGCTTGGAACTTTTAATCTGTCAGCGAAATCTTGAAGCTTTAACTCGAATCAGTATGATTCCAAAACATTTGTGGGGTTTCAATAAGCGTTGTAGGTAATGTACTTCTTTGAAATAAAGGGTTATGGGCCACAAGGAGGGTAATGTAAGCAGCATTGGCAACTGTCTGTGTCATGTAACGTTTTTTGTACTATTGAGCGATTCCATATAGGCAGGGAAAAAAG
Source organism: Amblyomma maculatum (assembly GCF_055883805.1). Taxonomy (NCBI): domain Eukaryota; kingdom Metazoa; phylum Arthropoda; class Arachnida; order Ixodida; family Ixodidae; genus Amblyomma; species Amblyomma maculatum. The sequence goes on from NC_139354.1 coordinate 67,226,893, forward strand.
AAAACCTGTGGTTTCAAAGCTGTTTTCCTGTAAGTTTTGAAATGAAGGAGAAATTCAGGTTTCCCTTGACAAACTTGATTGAGTGTGCGGGATGTTTAGCTGGAATACTGAAATTGTCTTGTGTATGTTGTAATAAAGTGTTATGTTGATATGCAGATACAAAGATCTATAGTTCAAAACCTACATGCCATGCGGGCTAGATCTTTAAATCAGGAATTGGGTAGATAACGCATATACAAACAAATATGCCTTATCTGGTACTCCAAATCAGGAATTGGGCTGATATGTCTTATCTGGTGCAGATCTGTCCTAATATATTATATCTGCCCAATTCCTCATATACCTGATCTGGATTTTTTTTATAAGTCCAGATAAGGCATTTCCGTAAGGGCTGGCCTTCTTAACCGTATATGCATGAGCGTTTGGGTCGCAGTATTGTGCATTTTGGATTACATGTTTCGGTTCATTCCTGAAGCTTGTTGCAAGAACTCCTCCAGTTTTTGTCAGTGGTGCCTGGGTCAGAAGTTCGGAAAGGTGAGTTGAAAATAATATATTCTATAGTAATTAAATTGAATTTGTGCCCTTATAATCATGCGTTACGTTACGTTTTGAAAAGTTTGGCAATGATCCGCACTTGGAAGGTAAATATACACATTCGTTTCAGCATGAAAAGTATGTTGTTTTGGATGACAAGATAGCTTCATTAGCCAGCTCTAAATCGAGAATAATTACCGGTAGCTGTGATTGATAGGCGGTAAACAAGACGCACAAGTCCATAAAGTGTTGTAACCCCAACTGGTCCAACGATATGCAATTCTGCCTGGCAGTTCCTTCGGAAATAACTATCTTCTTTGTCTCACGTCATTGACCTGTCTGCCAAAAACCACGAGGAGCACACAGGGATATGCAAAAGGTGGTTCATAGGTTATGTGGATTAAACGTCCCAAAGCGACAGAGGCCATGAGCGGCGTCGCAGTTGAGTGCTAATTTAACCATTCTGGGTTTATTTAACGTGCACTCAGATCGCACAGCACACTGTTCGCACCAGTCAAAGCACGGCCCGCATGGTCGGGACCGGAACCGGCTCGCCATACTTTGCTGTAGGACACCCTAATCACAGATCAACCTCAGCGGGGCGGAACAGCCCGATGGAACGTTTAAAAAAGGGCTCGACTGCCGAAGGCGCACGATTAAGAGCGTCAGCTCGAGTTTTAGAGAATTTAATCCCAGGTCCTCAATTATGGTATACCAACGTGTACAGCACAAAACAGCGATTCGTTTGGTCCCACCCGCACCTACCTATCTGCCCACCTCGACACCCTGAAGATCTCATCCCATGATAGTTTCTAGAGCCAGAGGTCATCTGTGCGAATACTTCGCACATGTTAGAATTCAGCTCGAAAAACAATTATGTAGTAACACGGCCAGCCGAGCCAGTTGGTATGACAGTATGTGGAAACAGCGCGAAATACAGCGGACAAGGAGCGCCCGTACAGTCTTCTCGTTCTAGGGGGGGGGGGGGGGGGGAGGCATCGTGCATTCGCTTTTCCGCAGTCCAAATTGGCTTCAGCGCCTATAGGAAACGGGAGAGAGAGAGAAAGAGAGAGAAGGCAGAGAGGTTAACCAGGAAAGCTTCCGGTTTGCTACCCTGCACTGGGGAAGGGGAATGAGGAGTTTAAAGGAGAAAGAAGACAATGATAGGAAAGGTAAGGCGGCGAGGAGCACAGTCACAGTTTCTCAATCAAGTTTGTGTCTCTCATAAAACACATAAGTGCTTTGAAGGCTTTGCCGTTAGACGCCTTCTGTGGCCATGGGCCGATGATTTTCTCCTCTGTGAAAGGACGGCTGTCAAGATGGTCCAGAGCCGAACGCAGCGCATATCTTTCGCTTGAAAAAGCAGGACACTCGCAAAGGAGATGCTGTGTGGTCTCTTCGCAGCCGCATCTTTCACAGTTAGGGCTATCCGCCATTCTCATCACATAAGCGTATTTTTTGGTGAATGCAACACCGAGCCACATACGGCACATTAGTGTTGTTTCGCGCCGCCCTTTGTTAGGGGGAACACGAAGGCGCAGCCCAGGGTCTAGTTCCCTGAGGCATCGATTGGAAAATTCTCCTTTGTTCCAGGCTGAAAGCGTTAGCTCCGCCGCTAATGAACGAAGTCGACAAGCTGCGTCAACTCTAGATATAGGAATGTTCACTGTAGTTCCGTCGTTGTGTGCAGAACGGGCAACTTGGTCTGCCTGGTGGTTTCCCTCAATGCCGCAATGTCCAGGTAGCCACTGGAAAATTATATCATGACCTTTTGATGTAGCGTCGTGGTATAGCACGCGGATCTCTGCAGTTAGTTGGTCATGTGATCCACGACGTAGCGCAGCTTGAACGCCTTGAAGCGCTGCTTTCGAGTCCGTAAAAATGGACCAGACACCTGGAAGTTCCTGGCCGATGTATTCAATAGCTGCACGTAAGGCAGGCAGTTCCGCACCAGTTGAAGAGGTGGGGTACGTCGTCTTGATCCTCAGCACGATGGACCTCGACGGTATCACTACGGACCCCGCGGAGCTTGTTGAAGCAACTGAGCCATCGGTGTAGACGTGTTCACGATTATTGTGCATAGAATACAGGTGACCCAACGTCATTTGCTTCAAGGCAGGCTTCAATAATATATTTAATTTTAACTTGTGGTACACGTTTCGCGCGCAGCTGAGGCGCGCGTCATTAAAATAAATGACGCGTGCCTCAGCTGCGCGCGAAACGTGTACCACAAATTTAAATTAAATATATTATTACTTGAAGACATACAAACGATTGGTAAGAGAGGAAGCGTGAAGGAACGAGAACAATGTTACACTAAAACTGAGACCCGCCTTTTTTTTTTTTTGTTTCTCATCTTGGCCTGACACTGTACTTAGCCGCAGGATCCTGAATCGATTTCATTTTTTTTATAGCCAGCAGCCAGTGTGCGGAGAAGAACGCATCATTAGTTACCTCTCCGGCTTTTCCTCTTCTTGCGGAACTCGCCGATTCTTTAATGGCCTTCCGCGTCCGCACAAGTTGCAAGCATCGGACGATTGCTTTCTTAACGCTACCGTGCCTGTTATCCCGCAAATCCTGTGCCGCTTACCAGTCTCCACTTCGTTTTCGACTCCTTGAACGAGTTGGGCTTCCTCTGCGACACTAAGTCCGCTTTCAGCTTCTCCTACCACGGCTTTCCAGAAAAACGATCGACTGTCCGGAAGGGCGTCTAAAAGAAGGCATCGAAGAATGCTGGAACAAAATGGACACGCGGGAATCCGAGCGGAGAGTAGAGGGGCAAGGTTTGAGGTGCGCCAGAAGCAATGAAAAACAAAACAAAACAAAAAGAAATATGGCGCTAAAGAGTAGGCTTAGACGAGAGGGGGCGCTTATTCCGACCACCGGACCCCTAGCGGCAGCTTCCGGAGGCTGCCTTAACTTTTCCATTAGGGACCGGAGTGGATGTGTCATTCCTTCTCATTAAAGAGGGATTTACGGTTCCGACAACCTCTCCGAACCGCGCCTAGAATACTGTTGCTGTTGCTTTGTTATCGTGTACAAGCCGCTAAGTATAGGAGCAAAAATGAAACAAAAAAAGCAGGAGCTGCACCGAAGAGGGGGGTGGGGAATATAGGGACTAAAGAGTGAGCCGCGATTGACGCCAGGCATTTGGGCTGCGGCGGTGGCGGCGGCGGCGTTGTTAATGGTTCGGGCAAGGGTGAACCGACGGCCGCTGGAGAAAAATATGGCTGCTCGTGTCCCATTAAGTGCGAACGTCGCACGCGGCGAGGCAGATTTCTCGACCGGGCTGCCACCTTCCGATGAACGAGGGCGAAACCGGGTAGGCGGTGGCGTATAACCTTCCTCTTCGTAGAGCGAAATTATTTGTCTTTTAAGTTTTGAATTCACACACTTCACCGCTCTTTGTTTCGTTTCTCCTCTTTGATACCGTGACATCTGGCTGGCAGTTGGTGCGGGCAATTTCTCAATTCCGACATCGCGAACACCCTTGTTCCTCCCAGAACCATTGCTTTATATGTAAACTTCATGTTACGCGGCGCCGCTTTATAATTGCTTCTGTTCAAGACAAATACATCGGACGAAGGGATCTTCTAAGCCTTTAACGGCTTTGCGGTGAGCTCGGTTGGGCGCGACTTGTTACGCAGCACGTTGTTTTCATATTTTAGTTTAACGAAGCGCTTTGAATAGCGAATTTTTTGCCGATGTGTCCGGACCTTGTAACGAGATCACCGTGACGGATTTTTTTGCCTTGCATAAGAAGGTGTAAAGCTGCATGAAAAAGGGGACCACTTTTCCAAGCTGTAGTGCTGGCCTTACCAAAGGAATTCTTGGCACGTCTGGTTGGTGCGACATGGGCGAAAACCAATCAGCTAGCTTTTGCTAGGGACTATGCTGCACAGAAGGTAGTCGAGACAGACAAAATCTAAAGATCACCCAGACTTGTTTTTTCCTGACGAAATTCTGAAAATTGTATATTCCAGCGTTTATAAAATAGCTGCTGGTTTAGTTATCTTGTTTCTATTTCATCCGCCTCTCTACCCACCCACATCATGGCACATCTCAGCTAAACAGTTAGTTTCTGCGCGTGCTTGAAGGTACTTTGCCTGCCTGGCCTATTTGTATATGCAGGAAATGACAAGCGTTCCTTCCGGATCCATATCCGGGTGAAATGTTTGACACAATAGTAAAATATTCGCTGTTTTATTCAAACTTCAAATCTAGCCATGTTCTCGAAGCAGCGAATGAATTCTATAGGAGTGACTCTCGCATATTAACATGGTATTGTGGTATCTGTCTCGTGGTAAAGACGGCGCCGATCAGGGATGTGCTTGATTTAGATTTTTAAGTGATCACTTCCGCAGCTGGCATTGTGTAAACGAGAACAAGGCTATAGTATTAGCTGCTCAGAATGCAAAACGTCTAACTCATCACGGAGCTAAGCTCCGAAGTTCTTTAAGCTTTTTTTCAAATTTTCACAAGTAAGGTGGACTGGCAGTAAACGAGACTTGGCACACTGGCTACTCGAGGTATGCAGGAACCATTTATATAATGGGCCGTCGCGACGAATTAGGCTGCCAGCCGTAAACCGATGTTCCACTCTGCGGCTTACATTGTTTGACAGAGCCCTTGCTTTCGATCGTAGTAGGTGTCCAAAAGAACTGTTCTGGACGGGATATCCTGCGCCGTTAAAATGGCGATGCTTTTTAATTGCGGACTCACGAAATATGAAAAGTGAGGCCGCAAGTTCTCTACAAAATGTGTCCGTAAAGAACAGTGTGTACAGGTAGAGTTCGATGTTATGGAGTGGGAATCAAAGATGTCGATTTAAAAGTTTGGGTAATTGTCCAACTAGGCTTTCGCCTTCACATGTTCAAGAAGTTCTAAGCATTCTCATAATTTTTATTAACATTGGTAGTAAACGTAGCAGCTGTTGCATAGCTATAAGTATACTAGTAGCAGCTGTGGGATTGGGCGGCAATCTGTTGTAGAGAAAATTATTGTAAATTACAACATCACAATTTAGTCGTAGTGTAACGACGTTTAGTTCAACACAGAACTAAGAATGTGCTGTTTGTTAACTTTGTTTGCTCGAAATTATTTATTTGGTCTTAATTAAAACATGAAAAACCATGGCTATGGGTGATTAGTTGAGCGTGAATCATTATCAAATGCTGACCTTAGAAGCCCCCAGTTTTAGTGTACGATTACGGAACATAGGAAGCAAGCATGAATGCGTCCTGCATTCAACCAATCAAAACCAAACTTAAACCCACCATAACTACGACCTTGTTCCGAAATTGTCAGCTTTGGTTTACATCGAGGTAGGCAGCCTGTACATAAGCTGACCGTAACGGTTTCCGTGGTGATCGACGTCGACAGCCTGCACACTACAGTAGGTGGATACACTAAGTGTTTCAGGCGAGCCTGAAACTAATCTTTAAAAACAGACTTTTTAAAGACACGGCTTTTTCGGCAGAGTAATGTAAGTATTGGAGGACGTAAGGAAACAGGCGAATCATGTTAACTAGTAATATGGTTAGCTTATTTCTATCAGTCATGTTTTAATCATTACAGATACACACCTGATATCAATTAGGTATTTGTTGTTGACTGTTGATAATAGCCATATCTGTCTTCGGGATTTGGAAAACACCGCTGTCCTTGGCTACTGTGGCTCAACAAAGTTTGACCGTTTCTATCTCAGTTTGACAATGATGATTGATTGATTGATTGATTGATTGATTGATTGATTGGTTCACAGGAAGGGAAATGCGCAGTATCTGGCCTTCCCCCTCCTGCCGAGGAAAGGGCGAGAATTACACGTGACACATGTGCCGCGGAGGGACGTTTAAGGCCGAACTACGTAATAATAATAATAATAATAATAATAATAATAATAATAATAATAATAATAATAATAATAATAATAATAATAATAATAATAATAATAATAATAATAATAATAATAGATTCACAGGAAGGGAAAGTCATCGTATATACCGCACTTGTTCTTTGTGGACACCAGAACCAAGCCGTAAAAGAAGGGATCAAGGTCGGATTGAAAGTGGATAGAGAGGAGGTGCCTTAGTGGAGGGCCGCGGAGTAATTTCGACCACCTGATGATCTTTAACATGCGCTGACATTGCGCAGCATATGGACGCCTGCCTCTCCGTTTCGTCACTGTCGAAGCGCCAGCCGCCTGCTGTCGGGTTTTAAACCGAACCAGTAGCGTTTCTTCGGCTCCGTGTTGGCGCCTCGGCTACCGCCGTCGCAGAGATGTGGCAATGCCAGATCTCAGCGTCGGAACCGCAAATGTTTCGCAGGCGGGAAACGATGGCAATCCACTCGTGGGCAGCGTTTTCCGCCTCCACAGGCGCCGACCTTTTCCGCGAAGGCAGAAGCTCCTCTTCTGTCCTCGCTCCTTCCACGCCTTTGTTCCCCTTGCCTCTTCTCTTCCTACCCAATAGATTCCCGTCTCCGCTGAATAGGACTATTCTAGCTACGGATGAGGGATAATTGTTCAACGTTGCAGGATCCCTCAATGCCTTAGCTTGCAGATGCCAGTAAATATGCCATCATGTGTTTGATCACCCCCTGTTGTTGTTGAGGCTGTAGGAAGAAGGAAAAGAAAATGCACGAGCCTGCTACTGGCTCTGTAGCTGAGCCACCTCCGCTGCCTCGATCACCCCCTCCTGCTCGCTCCTAGCAACGACTTCCGTGACGAGACGCTGACGCGACGCCAAAAAAAAAAAAAAAAAAAAAAAGGCGCGCGCATCTGGGTTGAGGTCTTAATCGAGAGACTTTGATTTGCGGACACACGACTTTCGAATTGCGCATTAAGAGATGCATCTTTTTTAATAAACAGCGCTGGTTATAATCATGTTTTACGTATTATAAATCAAACTTGATACTGGCATTACTAACGGTCATTCACTATTCATATCCGGATTTGAAGTCAAGTTCGCAGCTATAATACTTTTCATTCATGTAATATAGTTCACCGGCCGACCAGTTAACATAATGACGTCCTTTCTGCCCCCACCAACTTTAGTTTGGCTATGCTACAAGAGGCATTCTTTTATGTGAAAACTATAGATGTTTAACCACACTTGAAAAAAGTCTAACGAGCGTTAGGTATCACTGCTGCCGCTTCGAGTTTGACTCGCTTCCGCGCATGGTAGGCTTCTCGACTGCCGGCTAGCCTGGCTCTTCATGGTTCGATGGCTTCAAAGTCCTGTCTGGCACAGCTGAGGTCTCTGCCTATAGCCAGTTGGCCTGCATATCTGGCGTATTTACCTAGGTTACAGAAAGGAGCGGTATGGTTGGAATTTCATGAAGACGATCAAATCCCGGCCTCGGCGGCAGCTTTTCGATGGAGGCGAAAAGCAAGGTGCCCGTGTGCTGTGCGATGTCAGTGCACGTTAAAGAACCCCAGGTGGTCGAAATTTCCGGAGTCCTCCACTACGGCGTCTCTCATAGCCTGTGTTGCTTCGGGACGTTAAACCCCACAAACCAACCAACCATCGTGGAAGACAGTTCGACTAGTTGGTGTGTATTCGTTAATGACTGCGACTTTGCAACTAGCGTGGAAAAACACAAAGGACAGCGGCAAAAGGTACCGACGAGACAGCACGCTAGACTTCAACTGATAAGGCAGGGGATAAGTGCATGAGCACACCCTCAATAACCCCCACGCAAAAAGATAATGTATTTGTCAAAACACTTGCGCGTCACCTTGGTTTAAATATTTACCCTTTGTTATGACAACGTGCTTCTTCATAAAGGAAAGTGGGATGGGGGGGGGGGGGGGGGGGACAGTTTTCTCAGCATGCGCCTAATGCGAGTGTATAAATTTTGTTAAGTATGTATTAAACGTCATTTAAAGTCTAGCATGCTGTCCCGTCGGTACCTTTTGTCGCTGTCCTTTCTGTTTTTCCACACTAGTTGCAATGTCGCCGTAATTAACGAATTCACGAAGACGATAATGTTTACTGCACATCTAGAGACTGTGTTGCTGTTTTACATGAGGCGCGCTCGTCTGTACCGATAGCATAGTGCTGTCGTGCCTGGCCATGACGATGAAGACGAGGACGTTCGGTGCACATGCCGAAATGACGACAACGATATTTGCTCCGAAACAACAAGCGGAACAGGAGTACGTGGTGCCATCTGTGGAACGCATAAGGTACTCGGTCCAGGAATAACGGGAAACCCGAAAATAAACGCAGTAGAGCTAACGCTCTAAAGGGTATTAAAAAATGTAGGCGAGCTTGCAGTACCTAATATTTTCAGGTCACAAGACACACAAAAGCCTCAAGTAGCAATTGCGTTTTTTTTTTTTTCGCAACACTTAGCTTTTCATGCCGCTTTCTGCGGGCTTAATGTTGTCGAAAATGTGGCTTTTCGTGGTCGCGAGATCCAGTACTTTTAAAATTTTTTTCAATCTAACCAAATATTCAAGAACAGCCATCCATTGCAGCGGCTTTGTTAATGTGTGCGATACACCTCTGCAACGTACGTTACACTCTCAATAAAATTTTCACGGGTATGATGAACAAAGGTGTCGGCATGTCTCACTGCCATCCTTTTCCTCCACAAACTGGGGAGGCCCAGGAGCTTGAACATATACGTTGTGTCATCTTCGTTCTCTGCAGTTAAAAAACCTGATTCCTGAAAGAATAATTGGTAGTTCCTTTCTAACCAAGCCTGTCTGTACTGGCGTGTTTTAGTTGTGTATTGTTTGAATTGTCTGAGGAGGCTATAAGGAAAAAAAATAGATACAGTAGCTTTATGAAAGTGCACGCGGAATGTTATCCACGCACATGCGCATAACCTTATGAATTAAGCGTTACAATTTATATATAAATCCGGTTAAGGTCGGCGGGATAGACTGTGGACAAAAATTTTCGCGCAATTTTTGTTTTAGCTGGCGACGAAATATGACGCCTCCTGCTTACAAGATTCCTAGCCGAGTGTTACATATAGCTTCGAGGTACATTTTCACTTACCTAATGGATAATCACGAAGCGGGAGTCATTTATACTCATAACGCCACGAGCACAACACGACGCATAATTAGAGGGAAGTAATTAATGGTCCTTACACCTCCGATGCACAGGACTACTAATGCGCGACGTGGAAGCGTACTGTTTGCCGTGTGCCTGTTTTCGGCATTTTAATGCTCGCGGAGAAACTTTCAAATTCCGCGGTTCGTGTATTGTAATGCTGGCTCCCTGTATTTTTTTTTTCGCCTCAGAGCGGCCAGGGCTCTCAGGCTTAGCGTCAACATAACGCCAAGTGTGTTTGTGATGAAAGGCCGCTTTAATTAGCTGAGTGTAATAAAGCTTAACCCCTCGCCGTGAGCTGCATAATTAGCAAAAGCGGCAGGTAGTTCACATTTCTAAATTTTCATTTTTTCATCAGACCAAAACTAGTGCAGTAGTGTAATGGGAATACATTCCAAATGTTTGAAACCTTATCGAATAATATTTCTTACTTTACTAAGCCGCAGTTCGCACCAAAAACAAATTTATGAGAGAATTGCGTTGCGTTTTCTGTAAAAGTGTCGGCGATAAGAGATTTTTTTTTTTTTTGCGCAAATGAAGCACCAAATAATGAATGACCTTTAGCAGTAACCTATAATGGCGTCAGTAATCCACGTGCAAGCCTTCTGTGTCATCTGCGCGTGACACCGCCGAGGCATGGAATTTAATAATCTCTCATTGTCCGACTTGTCTGTGTTTCTGCACTCTTGTTGCTGCTGGTCCAATTTCTCCTCAACTCAGCAGGCTTTGCTCCTTAGGCAAGCGGCGAAGCCCATCTACGAAAAGTTTCAGTTTTAAATAGGTCTACTGTCCCCAACTCGCATCAATGTTGCACATAGAAGTACGAGGTCACTCCTTTTACACACATATGCGAAGGCGTCTAAAGTACGCAAACTGAATCTGCACACCATTCAAACGGCGCCATTTTACCGATCTCTAGCGTGCGAAAGCAACTTTGAAAAAATTAGAGCATTGCAGGATCTACATTGGAGTAATGCGAAAGTGCACTGATGCTACTGTTGGTTGCTATTGGTTGCTTCTAGTAGCTTAATTCATTTCTTGTTTGCCCATTTAAATGGGCCTTATACGCCTTATACACATCATCCCACATACCGTAAGACCGCGCCCTAACTACTGCGAGGAGTCGAGCCACAGCCCCATTTATCCTCCTAGCGTGATGTCACAAACAGCGAGCGCCCTCTCTCGGCTGCGACACAGCGCCGTGTAGGGCCTCGCTGCCACCATCCGATGGCGCGAGCTGGGGCCCCGTCTCTCGGTCTGGCGTGACGTCACACGGTCACGTGAAAGGTCATGTATGGAGGCGCCACGACATGCCAAAGGCTCGAACTGCTAGCAGTATTGCTTTCGCAATAAAACTTGCAAGGCGTTTAGAGGTCATGTTTCACTTGCGTTAGCCATCAGCCACGACCGCAGGCGCTGCTGTAGCTTTGATCTTGGTTCGTTTCCGCGCTTGGTAAGCTTGTCAGCAGCTGGATAATCTGGTTTCTCCTTTTGTATGGTCTCGGTAGCTTGTCTGACACGGCTGTGGTATCTGTATTTAGCAAGCTGGCGTATGTGCATAGCATATTTAACTACTTTAAATGAAAGAGCGGCGGAACTTAAAGAAGGCGACAATGTTCAGCGCACATGGCGAGAGCGTTCTGCGATTGGATCTTGATGAATTCGTATTTCCTGCACAGTGATAAAAAGACAAGACGAGGAAACCTTTATTTGCCAGTGTGAAGGTAATAGTCACCACCGACCAAGCTTAGTGCAAAATTGGAACACACTCTCGCGCCCACCTGGAGTAGCTGAAGAAACAGCGCGAGAAAATGTCACAGTTTCACACTGTAGGCTTGGTCGATTGCCGCGATATCATGGTGCTAGTATAAAGGCGGAGTAGAAGTCGCTCCACCGCCTTTGAGAGGCCTTTACATGGCCGGGGATAAAGACCATGGCCAGATTGATGGTGCAGCACTCCCAACCCTGCTCTCCCCCTAACCTCAACCCCACCCGGGAGGACTGAGAGGCGACTCTGCTTGGCTGCTCCGACCTACAGGCCCAGAAGGCCTTGGTGGAGCGCGCCCGGGCCGCGGCCAACGCCTCTGGGGTCCCTCACCAGGGACCCTACCTGGTCCTTATAAGGACCAGCCCCGTAAGGGTTGATCCAATCATACCTCCTTGTACAGACTCATTTCGAGTTATTAAAAGTCTTCACCACAACTACCACCAAAGCATGGTGCTCTCGTGCCTGAGCACGACGCTGAAGACAACGACGTTTGCTGCGTTGCGCGAGATCAAAAAACATGCGACGCAGAGTTTACTGCGCACAGATACGTGGCGCTATCTGGTGAATGCATGATGCAATAGGTGCAGGAAAAAATAGAGAATAACACGAAACACGCAAGTGGACAAAGCTAACGCCCTGAAAATGTTTTCATGGCGTTTGACATCATGAGCCCCCCATGTCACATCTCTAATTTTAATAACTGGTATTGGCTTTGATTTTACCGGTCTTGAAACGTGCCATTTAATTACGTGCCCAATAGGCTTTGGTGAGCAAGATAATTACATGAATTTTAGTTAACTGATGATCTTCCTTTCTTACTCTATCGCGTGAATAGAGTCCACCCTATAGCAAACGATAAACCTGCACAGACTGCGCTCAAGTATCATGCATAGTTTTGAAAAGGCACGACAAAACGGCCTCTGGATGGAGCTTCGAGGCCTTCAATAAATTTTAAACATATACGCCCAATGAAACTTTCAGAAGAGCATGAAGCTGGTCACATTGTTCTTAGGAAATTCGCAGAATGTCATGGTGTTAATGTGTGTTTTCAGTTCCAGCATAGGTCTCAGATGTTCCCCCTTATGGTTTAAAAAGGGCGGAAATAAGAAACGCTAAGCCAGCGAACATGTTAAGAATTGTATATTTCCAGGCACTGCTTACGTTTGAGCAATTTTACATGCATCCGACAGGAGGACGTGTGTGCGTGGATGCGCAAGCACCGAAAAAGTGTCTATCTAGGACATGAAGGTAATGCTGCCATAAATCTGCAATGCACTTCATGTTTTGGCCACGCAGATATTTACACTGGGCCACGTGAAAGCGAGTAAATTGCACGATATCACGGAAATCTGTGTGATGACGAAGCCAGAATATTTGGAAGTGTTTGCACCGTTTAATGGGTGGTAGTAAAGTTGTGACTTCCTTTAAAGCCCGATTCATGAACAGCCTTTTAAACGGACTTGTTTGCAGTAGTAGTATTACAAAGGTTAAAACAGGTTTACAGGCATATTTCCTGGCAGGAGCCGTCTACTTCCTGCTCGAGTCCGATTCGTGAACAGCGTTGTAAACGGGCTTTTTTGCAGTAGTAGTATTACAAAGGTGAAAACAGCTTTACAGGCATATTTCCTGGCAGGAGCCGTCTACTTCCAGCTCGAGTCCGATTCGTGAACAGCATTGTAAACGGGCTTTTTTTGCAGTAGTAGTATTACAAAGGTGAAAACAGCTTTACAGGCATATTTCATGGCAGGAGTCTACTTCCAGCTCAAGTCCGATTCGTGAACCGCATTGTAAACGGGCTTTTGCATAGTAGAATTACAAAGGTGAAAATAGCTTTACAGGCTGGATGGATGGAATATAGGAGCGCCCCCTTTGAAACAGGGTGGTGGCAGTAGCTATCATGCTCATTTTTCTCCCTATATCTTAAACATTGATTTAGAATGGTTAACTAAAGCACCATTCTATTTATTAAATTTTTGTTCCTACATTACTAACATTATGTCACTTCTCTGCTTTTAAGCCACGAATCTTCCAGTCGTTTTTTGCTAGTTTCCACCGCTGGTTTATTCACCCGGCCACTCTTATCTCTAAACCCCAGAGCTTCAGGAACAGTGATTGCGCCTGCATGAACTTCCGGATGGATACCATTACATTCGAGTATAATGTGGTCAATTGTTTCACTGGAGTTACCACATACAGCACATGCGTCATCTCCATTGTTCAATTTCTTTTTGTAGCTGCGTGTTCTAAGGCACCCTGATCTAGCTTTAAAAAGTAGGGCACTGCCTCTTGAGTTATCAAAGAAATCTTCCTTCCTGATCTGCATTTCCCACTTTCGGTATAATTCTACACTCTGTTTCTTTTCCATCGAATTTATCCAATTTTTACCTTCTGTGTTTTTCACCTGTTGCTTAATGCTCTTTATTTCTCCGTCCTTGTTACTAGCATACTTACTAGTTAGTTTCCTAGTTCTTTTCCTCCATTGTGAGTCAACGCTTTTTAAGTACAGGTATTTAAATACTTTAGCTGCCCATCTGTTACTGTCAAATTTCCTCAGGCGTTCCTCATATAATATTTTACTCTGAGCTTCCCGTACTTCGAAAGATGCCCAGCCCATACCTCCCTGTACCGCCTCATTTGTAGTTTTGCCGTGGGCACCTAGTGCTGATCGTCCAACGGATCTCTGATTTATTTCTAATGTCGACTGTACCTCTGATTTTAGGCACAAAACCGCATTTCCGAAAGTAAGTCCGGGCACCATAATTCCTTTCCAAATACCCCTCAAAACCTCATACATATTGTATCCCCACAATGCCTTATGCTTCATTATCCCGGCATTATTTCCTGGCAAGACTCATGTACTTCCAGCTCGAGTCCGATTCGTGAACCGCATTGTAGACGGGCTTTTTTGCAGTAGTAGTTCAACAAAGGTGAAAACAGCTTTACAGGCATATTTCCTGGCAGGAGCTGTCTACTTCCAGCTCGAGTCCGATTCGTGAACCGCATTGTAAACGGGCCTTTTTGCAGTAGTAGTATTACAAAGGTGAAAACAGCTGTACAGGCATATTTCCTGGCAAGAGTTGTCTACTTCCAGCTCGAGTCCGATTCGTGAACCGCATTGTAAACGGGCTTTTGCATAGTAGTATTACTAAGTTGAAAACAGCTTTTTACAGGCATATTTCCTGGCAGGAGTCGTATACTTCCAGCTCGAGCCCGATTCGTTATCATATGCTATTGTCCATGGCGGGATTCAGACATTCGCGTGGCTGCTACTTGGCCGTCGATTTGCGATAGAAAAGTTCACTTTCTAGTGCTGTGGGACGTCAGTGCACGTTAAAAAACCCCAGGTGCTTTGGGACGTTAAACCCCGTAAACTAACCTACTTTGCAGTCCTGGTCTTTTTCTGCGTTAGCCATTTCAGTGAGGGCGTGGGTTTAACAGAGTTGAAAATTTACAGTCACCGCGGAAACACCTTCGACACTTTTTCTAAAAACTAGTTTTTGACGAGTGTTTTGCTCAGAGAGGAGGGAAATCTGAATCGTATCGAAGAGCGCAACCTTCTGCAATTTAAGAACTGTGTCCTCGATACATGCGTTCGATACACTTCACTGAATTCAACCTCGATTTGTTTTAGATGCGCGCAGGTCGCACATTTGGATCACAATTTCTTAGATCCATGCTGCTTAGCAAAATAATGTGTCGTTCAGAAAACGTCGCGTTCGTAAACGTCCGATTCCAGCTTCAGTAATCTAATTTCATACAACGTCAGCATTATTTTTTGTTCACTGCATCGATTCCCAAAATAGCAGAGCTCCTCAGCAATCGATATAGACGTACTCAATAGGAGTCTGGTTCGTGACAGAAAAAGCACCCGATTCTCCTTGATCGATTTGGCGATGGCGCGGTGCTTTTCCGAGCAGCCATCAATTTTAGTACAATTGTTCCATGTTTTGGCTTCGAAGCTCGCAACAGTATGGCCGATAGCAAGGTACACGGTTATCCCGCCGGAGCCTTGAGCCGTGTGTCTATTCTGAGAGTGCATGTGGTCCATTCAATAGCCAATTAGCTGATCAGATATTCAGTTAATGGCCTTTCTTCTCTTGATACATCGCCAGTTATCGTCTTAGGCGAGAACGTAAGCTTCACGAAAGTGTTTCCATTTAAAGGCGATTTGCAGCGAATGCTAATTCAAGGCACCCTACCAAGCTGATTAGGCTACGTTGGTTGGTTTGGTTTGTGGGGTTTAACGTCCCAAAGCGACTCAGGCTATGAGAGACGCCGTAGTGGAGGGCACTGGAAATTTTGACCTCTTGGGAATCTTTACTGTGCACTGACATCGCACAGCACATGGGCACCTTGCTTTTCGCCTCCATAGAAAAGCGGCCGCCGAGGCCGGGATTTGATCCCGCATCCTTGGGAACAGTAGTCGAGCGCGACGTGGTCGCGAGACCATCGCATGTCGAATCGCGTCAACATCCCATGACGTAAACGTCACGTGCCACCACTTTGCTTAAGGCAGACATATGGATGCGCGCCCGTTGCCAGGGTTGTTGCAACCCAGTTTGCCACAAAGCTGTACGTCTAGACTTTATAGTCGTTCTTAGGTATGGGCAAAAGGCAGTCAGCACTACAGCGCTGTTTTCGTTCACTTTAACCATTACGCACAAACAGCGTGTGAATGTTGCGAAGGTAATTTAGTTTAGTTCTGGAAGGAAGGAATAAGTAAACTATCTTTGATTATCGCCTGGTTTCATTTATAAAGAACTAATTTGAAGCCGGCTGACATCGATCCCACTTCGCTCAGATTGTACCTGCCTTGAGTTTTTGCATGTTTTTACTTAAAAGCTGCTTGAGCCGGTCATGTGATCGGCGTAGGACACTATTATAATAACACTACATCGACATCTGCCAAAAGGGAGTGCTCAGCGCTCAACATGTGCTTAAAGACTTTTCATGACCTTTTCAATTGAGGTCAAAAAGTCACACTATTGTTGTTGTGGCTGTAGGAAGAAGGAAAAGAAAATGCACGGGCCTGCTACTGGCTCTGTAGCTGAGCTACCTCCGCTGCCTCGTGCAGACAGAAGAGAAAATAGAGAAGAAAGAAAGGAAAGAGGAAGAGAAAGACGCGCGCCGGAACCAAAGCCGTCGTCCACCACCAGCGGTGGCGTGTGCAATGACGGCCTACAACAGATAAAAAATTTGGTGCCAGGCTAGCCCCCGCCGCAAGCGGCGGTAACCCACTTGTACCAGCCCCGTCAGGGGAGAGCACTCATCTGTCACATGCTGTGCGATGTCAGCTCACGTTAAAGATCCCCAGGTGGTTGAAATTACTACGCAGCCCTCCACTACGGCTCCTCTTTCTCTCTTTCCACTTTCCCGCCGTCTTCCTCCCTTCCCTTACGGCGCGGTGGAGGTGTCCACAGAAAACAGGTGAGACAGTTACCGCGCCTTTCCCTTCCTATAAATAAATCAATCATTACGGGATAAGCTAATAAGTGAGCGCTAGGATGAGTGTTCGCGAACGAAGCAAGGGGAATCATGAGCGGGAGCATTTAACATTGTTCGGACACATCCTTAAAGAAGGAACTTAAGCGTCTCACCATTGTTCTTTTTATTTGAAAATTGCTTACTAATGGCTTGCGAATCACCCCAGGTTGATTCCAGTGCATTGTTCTTCGCGGCCCGTTCATACCAAACGTTTAAACTCATGTCAGCGTGTTTCACGACACCTTCCAGGTATATAGTTTGCCGGCTATTTATAGAAGCACGTGCGTTCCTGGGGAGCGCGCCGCATTTTTTACTGCTTCCCTCTTCGGAACACTCCCGACACGCACTCACTGCCCAATGAGTTCATCTCATCTATAACACAGGAGCCTCCAAAATGCACCACTCCCGAAAGCGTTTTTCATTTATTTTGTTATTTATTTGCATTGCACGCAGTGCTTTGACGGCACAATTGCAGAAAGGGAATGCATAATACACAAGCCGAGCATACATGGGCTAACCCGTTCTACAAAATACGTTTCAAAATGGAGCTTAAAACGCAAGAAGAAAAATTGGAGAGAAATTAACAGGGTAGCTACATGCGTGTTCGTCTTTTGTTCGCTCTCAGATTCTTTTAGGGCCGTCATTACAGACCAGTGTATCCGTGGCCTCCCTCTCCCAGGGTGTCAGATACGGCAAGGTGTCTGGGGCTGCTCGGAATTTCGGCGAAAGCAAAT
The DNA here is from genome assembly GCF_055883805.1 of Amblyomma maculatum. Taxonomy (NCBI): domain Eukaryota; kingdom Metazoa; phylum Arthropoda; class Arachnida; order Ixodida; family Ixodidae; genus Amblyomma; species Amblyomma maculatum. Next base: position 67,244,481 of record NC_139354.1, read on the forward strand.
ATCTTTTAATTGGCAGGCCACAAGCACGCCTCAATGGTGCTGTAAAAATTACACATAGCGACATAATCCGCATGCTTGGCATTTGTTATGACGCATGTAGGATAGCATCTTTGTTGTGGTTTTCCGTCTTAGACGAAGTGCGCAGCAAGGTGGCAACGGCTAGTGCTTTTGAACTACCCATTCTGGAGTAACGCTGCCTTGCCCACTCTGTTTTCTGCGGCCGAATATGGTACCTCGCACATGTAACGTATCCTCCTCTCAGGGTTTAACGTTCCCTTCAGTCTGTTATCAGCTCACTTTTTGGGGCAGTGCGCACGAAACTGGTATGCCGTGCGGCACTCGGCCAGCCGCGTTTGAAGGGTGGGTTCGCCTTCCCTTCTTTCTCTGTCTGCTACCGGCTGCTGGCTCTGCGCTGCCTCCTTCGTTTGCTGCAAGGAGATGAGTGCCCAGCGCAGGTACTCGCCTACTATTTTTTAGGCACAAGTGTTAGGAAGCTAGTCCTTGATATACCGCTCAACAGGGGTCCACAGGCTTTCCGGATACTGGTTTTTTATTCGTTTTTTATTTGGCCTTTCAGCGCCACGCCCGCCATGTCTGCCCGGATTTAGACATCTCGGCGAACAGAGTAGTTGAGTCTATGGGAACCTTACTTCTTCCGCTAGTGCTTGAACGCAGGCGAAGGGCGGATTCCATTTCTTGGTTATCATGCACTCGCAGCATCGTTTCTGCCAGGGCATTTACGTGACATTATGTGGCTCTTGGAGTAGGAGGTTTTGCCCACACGAGACCGGCTGCAAAGATGGGGCATTGTGCGGACAGCGCAGTGCCCCAATTGCCCACTTCAAGAATCTAATCGTCGCATGGCCCAGCAATACGTCGTTGGTCGTATCTTTTGGAGGGTAGTTCAGTCCGATTTCAGAAGTCTTTCCGTCAATCGATTTCAGATAAATGGCTGATGTCCTCGTGGTCGCTTCGCACGATTGCTGATTGTAGCTGGCGCGTTCGCGTTATGGCGCAATCGTTGTGAGGCTGTCGCCTCAAACCGGGTGCCGACGTGTGCTTTTCCCTGTTCTGGCGCGTATGCGAAACGAGATAGTAAGCTTTCAGGCTGTGGAAATTTTCTAATTTGGGGAGCGAGAGTTCCTTCGCCGATAGTCTTGTCCTTTTGTTTCCGTGTCGAATGGACGTGTCCGGGTGGTTTTCAGTCCACCTTGGTACATGTAATATAATGTAAATATCTGTCAGTTCACAGCTGTATATATCCCAAAACACATGTGTAATACACACTGTGTATGTGATTGCTGTATATGTTTGTACCTATATTTATTTTCAAATTATTGTACACTGTATAATTTCATTTGCAGTGTCATTCAAAACTGTATATATCATTACAATCAGTCAATTAATATTTTTTTTTCGGAATGTAAATAGGGAATTTTGATGTATGTCCTCTGCATATGGTATGCTATTTGCAGTGTCGCTTGTTAACCGTGTACATTTTCAGTTTTCGTCATTCGTCATCACCCATGTCGATGTATAGTGTCTACTAAAACGTTTTCTAAGCACTATCTTCTCTCAAGCGCACACCGAACCGTGTCTTATGCCCCCAAAATATACCCACACGGTAGGCTTCTACTGCCATCTTGGCCAGAATTGCATTCTATAGAGTCGCTTTCCTTTACCATCTGTCTCCCTTCACTTTGGGCGATCGGCAAAGCTCATCTTTCCGTCTTAATGTGTACGCAGCATGCGTCTGGGGCAAGATCTCGTTGGCGTTGTTGTTGTTGTGGCTGTAGAAAGAAGGAAACGAAAATGCACGGACCTGCTACTGGCTCTGTAGCTGAGCCACCTCCGCTGCCTCGTGCGAACAGATTTATTTATTTATTTATAGGAAGGGAAAAGCGCGCTAACTGTCTCACTTGTTGTCTGTGGACACCGCAACCGCGCCGTAAGGGAAGGGAGGAAGGTTGGAGTGAAAGTGGAAAGAGAGAGGGAGGAGCCATAGTGGAGGGCTACAGAGTAATTTCGACCACCTGGGGATCTTTAACGTGCGCTGACATCGCACAGCACACGGACGCCTCTTCGTTTTGCCTTCCTAGAAACGCAGCCGCCAAGGTCGGGTTCGAACCCGGGTACTCCGCCACAGTAGTCGGGCGTCTTACCACTGCACCACCCCGGAAGAGAGAAAATAGAGAAGAAAGAAAGAGAACAGGGAGAGAAAGACGTGCGCCGCAACAGCCGTCGTCCACCACCTGAGTGGTGGCGGGTGCAATGACGGCCTACAGCAGATAAAAATTTGGTGGCTGGCTAGCCCCCGCCGCAAGCGGCGTTGACTTCTCTCTGGCATGGGCATGGGTCGGTTAAGTGCTTGTTTCGCATCGCCAGTGGTTGACACTATGCGGCGCAGATGTCACTGGCGGGGCACATAAGAAGTAACGCTTCACCGTGAGTAGTCAGAACGGATGACTTCACTGGTTGGTCAAAATAACGTGACGTCATGACGACGCTTACTGGTCAGTGAGCAATGACTGATCCGAACATGGTAGCTATATGTGGATCTATTGCAAATGCAGTGTCATAAACTCAACAGACATGCTGCACCCGTACCTACTATTTCTAAACATTCCGGTGACATCCACAATTCCAAACACCGCTCCCTACACACTAAAGTTGTTTTGCTACAAAGTTACTGTGTTTGTTACTGCTGCTGCTTTATTTTTTTTTCTATTTGAGGAAAAGGAGAATCTATACCTGTGATCTTCCCAGACCTCGCTCTAGGCGTACTACTCACATCACCAGCAAAACCGTGAACGTTTCATGCTGATCAAGGGATTGATGCCTCGCTCCTCAGTGTGCGTACAGTACCGTCAGCGTGTTTCCGCTGACTGACATCTCGTGTTTTGCCTTCGGTTGCACGCGATTCGCGATGATCGCCGCAACGGTTGACCCCAGATAATGGGCTATCGCATTCTGAGTGACTGTCGTCGACGCGTTTCGGTTGGTTGGTTCATAGGAAGGGTTCACGCAGTATCTGTCATACTTGCTCTGTTTGCATTTGAACCGCGCCGTAAGGGAAGGGAGGAAAATGGGAGGAGAGTGGAAAGAGAGAAAGGGGAGCCATAGTGGAGGGCTACGGAGTAATTTCGACTACCTGGGGATCTTTAACGTGCGGTGACATCGCACAGCATACAGACGCCACTTCGTTTCGCCTCCAACGAAACACAGCCGCTGTGGTCGGATTCGAACCCGGGAACTCCGGCACAGTATGACTTCATAAAATTCGGCCGTGTCGTGGAGCATTGGGTAGCACCATGCCGATTTGTTCACATTGGTCTTTCCTTAATAGCGGCCTGCGTTATTGTGCATCTCAAGACGACGCGTCTGGACCGTGACCTGAGTTGTAGAGCTTGGAACAGGCACACGCTAAGGGCATCGTTCACCTCAAGCGTCTGTTCGTTTTTTATCGGAGGGGGGGGGGGGAGGGGGCGAAAGCGGGATAAGCGTCTTCAACTGCTCCAGGCTCGTATACAGTGCGTTCTTCGGTATATACGGGTTCTTGCAAAAATGCGCTTTAGCCGCTGCTCGGACATCAGACGCTGGCAAGTCTGCTTGTCAGGCCGCGTCGACTTCCCAATTCGACTGCAAGTAACGACCTTCCCAGGGGCCATTGTTCTCGATCAGCGGCCCCTCGCCGCGGCTGTCCCTTGTGAACGCACCCTTGAGGCGCCGCGGCCGCTTTTCGATGGAGGCGAAAAGCGTTAGTGCACGTTAAGTCAGTGCACGTTAAGGAACCCCAGGTGGTCGAAATTTGTGGAGTCCTTCACTACGGCGTCTCTCATAGCCTGAGTCGCTTTGGGACGTTAAACCTCACACACCACCACACCACCACCACCTTGAGGCGCGTTCCCACCGCCGAGAATCACTTTGATCGATCCGTTGCGTGCGGAAAGTCCCAAAGAAGTCGCTATTTACCTCGACCTATCGACCGCAGCCGGCAGCACAATAGATGTAGTAAACTACTCGCCATTGTGAACGGCCGCGTAGCGTGCGGCCAGCCTGGGAGGCATGATAGACATCGAAATAGATTGGCAGCGAATGTGACCCGGGCTCGAGCTCAACAGCTTTTGCAGTCCATAGCGAATGCCCAGCACCATACTTGTCCTGTAAAATGAGCGTAAGTTTGTAGCTTTAACCTTCCTTAAGCTTCTTCCTCCGTCACGAGCACTCCGATGCCGTCTCCACCAAAGCGAACGCGGCCACCACGGGAACGAGTGGCATAACACGTCGATTGATCATCATGGAATGACGTCATGCGTGAGGGCATTTCATGCAGGCCGCTCAACTTCCACATCATGTGCAGAAATAGCGAGCAGCAATGAAGAGTGCACAAGTGTTCTGGATACGGACAGCTAGGTGTACTTTCGCCTTCTGGAATTGTTTATTTGCATTCTCTGCCTGAATTCTGACCGGTAATATCAGATTTTGATTTCTTCCTTGCGTGGCTGTAGCGTTCGTGAGCCTATGCCAGTCGGCAATGGACAACCGCAGCACGAATAGCGCTCAATCAACCCATCTCTGATGATTTATCTTGTAGTAGTATAGACCAAATAAGATATTCAGATCCAAATGAAATATATTCAGCGCAAGAGCAGAAGCGAAAACGCCGATCCCGTCAACGCAACCCTGTATTTTGTGCCGCGGAGGTAAGTGCAAAAGGATGTAAGCGTTAAAACATAACGCTCTGTGCCGAAGCCACTGAAGCAAATCGGTTCAGGTGCAAAAACTGCAGTTCGATCTGCGGCAGTACAGGCGAAAATCTCCTTAGTAGCCAGTACGCAGCGCTAGGACCTGCAAGCCAATTGAGGCCGCACTCAGGATAGAGGCTGCGACCAAGGCATTCGCGAAATAGGCACTAAAAGACACCCTCTGAGCACTAATGTAGAGCTTCTTTCGAGTGAAAGCCAAACGTTGAGCAAACGGCACAGAGAAAGTTGGGGCAAGATTGTTCTGGCGCTTTTAGGTGCACTACAGAACGACGACGCCGGTAGTTTACCGGAGAAAAAATTTAGGGCTGCTACCGATAACGGAAGCAAGCCTTGGCAAGCTCCCGAGGCATCATTATCTGAGTAACAGTCCAGTAGTTGCACGGCTGGAATGATTTCGTAAGTTAAGACCTGCAGCACCCTCGAAGGTTTAGGCCAGTATTAACTATTCACTGGTTGCCGCCAATGTGAAGCGCCACGCACGTGCGCAGTTGTCAGCAGCTAACTCTGACTGCGCAGATTTGAAATTATAAGATTACTAATGCTGCAAGAAAATGAACTAGACATATTATGGCGGCGAAATATGAAACTGTTTCCTGCCTGCGACAGTTAGCTGGGAAAGGTTGAAGGTTACCAGATGACCTGAAAACAATATTGCGATGTCACCACTGATGCCAATCGCCTAGATGGCAGAAATGGCAGTAACTGAATTACAGTAATTAAATTACTGTAATTTAATTATTTTAGGGTAATTTGTAATGTAATGGATTACTTTTTCGGGTTGGTAAATTAGTAATGTAATGAATTAGTTATTGGTAGTAATTTTGCAGCAAAAGTAATTAATTCCTTTCGAAATTACTTTTACTAACGTGCGCCATTACTCCTTCAATAGACAACAAAGTAGAGTGCCGCAAAAGCTGGAGCGACGTGCGGCAAGCCGAAGCCAGCCTAACGGATCGGCAAAAGGAGACAGAGTTGAGCAGAACAGGGCGTCTGAGACCTCGTATGTAGCAGGGTTAGTGACAGCCGAGCAGAAGGATACAAGGCATTAAGGGAATGTCGAAGAGAGAGATGGTGCAAGAAGGCTAAAGTTGACAACTAGTTGGGAGCGCGGCGCAGTGGCACTCCCTGTTGCGTCGGCTAGGGCACAGTGGTGCCTGGTTACACTCGTCACCACGGGGCGAGAGAGGATAGGGGGGGGGGGGGATAGATGGTGGGCGGGTCTATGGCGTGAGCCACCGCGGCTTGAGCATTACTGAGCAGTGAGCACAAGGTGCCGATGTCGATTCTTGGGACTGAGGAAGTAATAAATAACCTGGCTTCTTCGGGCCCTAACATGGCGGAGACAGCACCGGGCCAGCAAGATGTTGGGTTCGCCGGTCATTTCACGACCGTTCGACCATGCGTCTGTTTTTTTTTTGTTTTTTTTTGCGGTTGTTTTGTGTTTGTAATGGCAAGGGCTGTAGGAAGGAGAGAAGGAATAGCTCTCTGGGACGGAATTTGGCGGCAAGACGAAAGAATGTGTGTGCTTTGCGTCTGGAGAGCAAGGTTTTGCTTAGTTTACTAGCTTTACTTAGGTTTTGCATGGATGGAAACTAGAAAGTAATTTAAAAGTAATTGAATTACTCAGTAGAAGTGACTGTGATGTAATTTCATTACTTTTGGGGAAGAGTAATGAGTAATGTAATTTAATTACTTTTTTGGGATTTCTGTAAAGTAATTAGTAATGTAATTTATTTATTTTTGGGATTTTCTGCAAATTAGTAATGTAATTTAATTCTTTTTCAAAAGTAATTTTGCCATGTATGCTAGATGGTACTGTTTAGGGATGCGCGGTTAGTAAAAATAAATTTAATGCCGAGAAAGCGCGTGCTGTAAGCTTTCGACGTCCTTCGCACGCAGGCAATTCTGCTGTTCACATTCATTGAAATCCGGGTTCGGCAGACAAGATTGATGCCACAAGCATGTGCCCAGGAGCCGAATGTCCGCGCCGTATACATTCCTGTAGTTATCGCGTTCCGCTGCTCAACACCACCTGCGGCTTTGTTCCAAACTCTTTCGCTTTCGATGTCATCTTTCCATCATAAACTGTCCTGTTCAGTCTCTGAACAAATCAATAAGCATGTATTCCTTCTCCGCTCACTTCCAACACATACCTTATGAAACACTACACACTGCCTTGCTGCACCGCGTATCCACAATTATCTCTCATCGTCTCCACCTCAAAGGCACTCATCTATCGCCGCCTTCAAACTAAATCGTTTCTTAGCCCTTCTATTCTCAGTCTTTGGCATTCTGCCCTCTCATCCCATTGTTGCCCTCATAACATTGACCGTGCTACTTTCTCCAATATGGTGTGGGTCAGTCAAGTCAGTTATCCTTTGCCTCATGTCCCCCATCTCTGCGTTGATGAACACAATGCCGCCCCGGAGGACCGCTGCCCGGGTTCCACCAGTGGCTGGCTCCCCGGAACGCAACAGCAGCGTCCTCCACCGGGCTTTGGATTACTACTCCCCCTATTTTTCTCCCACCACCCCTAAATAAAGATGTATGTTACAGCTACCAGAGCCCTGTCTTTTCTCATGCCTTTGTCACCCTTTCTTCTTCCTTCAGGAGTGCTGGACGGTTGTCGGCGTTGCTGAAGGCCCAGTTCGCTTTTTTTCAACTAGTGCAATGTCTGAATATCTGCTTTGCCCTTTATCTACATTTTTATTTTTTTTGGCTGCACATCCCGTGAGCCGTGGTGGGTTCATAGTCCGTAGAATATAAGCAGCTGTTGTTTTCTCACCAACTGGGCTCCTTCGTTGCCGGTGTCGGGGTTAGCTTTACATTCACTTCGCTGGCGATTTCTCCACATTTGTGCTAAAAAGAAAGTATTGTAATGTGCAAACATCTAAAGCAGGTCTTCCCAGAAGCGATGCTCAATTGATGAACTATAAAAGAACATAATACGAGCGACGCTTTCTATCGTCTCTATCCACGTCGTCCTGAAAGCATCAAGCAGCGCTTGTGTTGTGTTGCCTGCTCTCCGCAGGCAAGTTGGCTAAGCAACATGTCAATATGTACCGCTCAACGTCACCTCTGAATGTGAATTGTAGCCTTGTTTAGGACAAAATATTACCTTTTAATATGAACGGGATTTCCTAACGAATGGAGGCATTTCTTGGAACCTCTGCTCTGCTTGAACATGCGGAAACTATGTGTGTGTATTTGGTGCGTGGGATGATGCTATAGCGATATACCGCTTGAATCGCCGGCCCTGTATTGCAGGGCTGCCGCTGGTGCTTCTGCTGCTGTCACTGCTCCCGGTGGCGGTGGTGTTGCGCCACGCGGGCACCTCGTGCGCCTCGGCCCGGGAAGGCGTGCTGTGCGAGGACGACAAGCGGTTCGTGTCGCCCATGGACACCTACTGGCTGCACGACACCGAGTTCAACTTCCACGTGGCCCACTGCGTGCTCTTCCTGGAGCCGGGACTCACCGCGCCCTTGCTCGGCCAGCTCATCGTCGAACGCATTCTGGACAAGACAAACGACGAAGGGAAGCGCATCTTCCGCAGGCAAGTGCTCTATCCGGTTCTACTCCCTTTCGTCGGAGTCTCAGGTCGCGTCATTCACCTTCCTCACTCTGCCGGGCTCGGAATGGCTATTGACACACTGTGTTTCACACTGGGAAGATTGCCTTCGCAGCTCTTTATCTGTCTACTCGTTGCCACTGCAGCACTCCGTTGGAACAACTTCAACAGGTCACCAAGATTGCGCTCTCCCCATTACCGCATGTCTTACTTTGGCAGGCTGCCTCAAGTGTTTGCGAGACAGCTTTGGACTAAAAGACCGACTTACCGCATTGTTGCTACATAACTGAAGATCTCTTCATGGGTCCATAACGCTTACGCTGTTGCCACCAAGGTGAACGTTTGAACTCAACGTAGACCAACGTAGACAATCAAGAACCGTACTCACATGACTTTGCAGCCTAGTATAACGCAATAATGGACACACAAATTGGGAGACATTTAAATCTTGTCTTTCGAGGTATCACGTGACAGCGTTAACGGTGGTCGTCCACGGCTCCCAGCGCACATTAATTTTGCCATGGGCTTAATTTATAAACCCTAATTTGTGCCTTCATATAAAGGATAGTGTTAACGGCCTGCGTGTCCCAGATACTCCGGCGTCGGCATTGTCGGCGTAGCGTTGTAAGCGAAAAAATCACGAGCATGTCACTCTAAGGTGATAGTTTGCAGGTGCCATGAGTGAGCGCTTATTGGTCGGTGGGTTGTGCGACGTAACGAGATGGTATGCTGCGACAAAGTTGGGAAGAGCTGCCAATCAGGGCGGCTCATTTCAGGTGTGAAGATCAACTTTTCGGAGCTCTCGAACGTCGAGTAGGACACGTTATGCCTAAGCGTTCGGGTACATTTTTCTGGAAACTTGAATGGCTTCAGTTTGGAGGCGGGCAAGCTCATGTCTGTGAGTGATGCGAGAAACGAGTTTTTTGTGGGAAGGTGCGTCTGAAGGTGTGGTAGCTGAGAAGAAAGATGCTTCGCTCGAGAAGCTAGGGGGGGTGGCCATAAACAAAAAAAAAAAACGGAGATTCGGTGGTGGTTCGTTGAACGGCAGTCTTGTAGGCAAGGTGACAAAAGGGAATAGGGGGCGACGGAGTTCATCGTCTGGACATGCCTCGTCTGGACACCGGGAGATCAAGGCGTGGTAGGGAACGAGTGCGCCCATGCCGCTGCCCGAGCTCTCCTCCCCCGGGACTCGACCCCTCCATCCTCCACACCCGCCTATCTCGGCTCTCTGGCAACGTATGCGGAGAGGTTACAGCACTACAGACTCTCTCGCAGAAAATATCCACCCCCATCCAAGAGGCTCTCCAAAGCGGAGGAAGTTAGATGACGACGCCTACAGACAGGTACATATAACACACCAGCCCGTTTAAACACAATACACCCCGGGTTCTGCGACCCCAAATGCAAATATTCTGGGGAGAGGGCAGGTCTGCACAACATGGTGTGGACCTGCCCACACAATCCTCCAGATGACCCGAATGCGGTGCCAACAATTGAGGGGTGGGAGGCTGCCCTATCCAGCTCTGGACTAGAGGCCCAACGGGCCCTCGTGACACGCGCAGCGGCAGCCGCTGGTGTCCCCGGACTAGGGACCCCACCTACACACCTCCCTCCCTTAAATCTACTCAATAAAGTTTTTCACTCACTCACTCACAAGACTGGTGAGGAGGAAACTGGTACCCATCATCACGTCGGACGTACCCGTAGCTTGCACGCTCATCTCGCAAGCGTCGGCGACAGACACGTGCATGTAACATGACCGCGGATGCCGCAATAGAAACAAACTGGACGAGGTGGGAGTAGCCGCCAAGCACCATACACTGTTACCTTTAAACACACGTGTTATCCTTAAAGGCGGATTTTAATTATCCTCCAAATATTTTTTTACCTTTTAAATTCGTCCTCCACTTAGTGCGTGCTGTTCTAGTAGATGTGACCAATGAAAACGTACCGCTTGCTCTAATCTTTTCGCACTGCTTGCTTGCTTGAGCCTTTCATAAAGATGAACACCTAAAGCTATATTAGCATCTCAATGTATGCGCGAAATGTTCTCGTGTTTCATGCAAGAGGAAAAAATATGTCTCGGCAGTGACAAGAAATTTACGTCCGAGTAAAATAACATCGCGAAAATAGTAGCCAACACGTGTCTGAAAAATGTGTGCATTGGAATCGGACACAAACTGAGAAATATTTCTTTTTCTTTGTATTATT